>NC_068983.1:125339154-125344030 GCF_001194135.2 Octopus bimaculoides | reverse complement strand
TATATCATATATAAGTAATGTTCATAACAAATTCATCTTGGCTGTCCTTTCGAACGGAATTTACTGCAATTTTTTAGCCCCAAGAAGATAGCTCCTCTATTGCGAGCAGCGGAGCGAACCTCTACCACCATGTAGCGACAGGACCAGCAAACCAGCTTGGTTTCCGGCTATATCTTCCTCTCTGCAGTACTGGACGCGTCGTCTGCTAGAGATGACATTAGTTCGCTTGTGTCTGTAATATATATAATTTCAAGCGACATACAGTCGATGAGTTTACAAGTGAAAAATCTAAATGTAACATCTCTCTAAGGCAGCAACGTAGTAGTTGTAGTAACAAATAATGTTCGTAGCTACTTCAACAACAGCTGTCCGTTCGAACGGTATTTACTGCGATTTTTCTAACCTCAAGTGTGCATCTACTCTAGCTGGTTAACGTTGCACAGCTGCATACGAGATATTGCGAGCAAGGGAGTGAACCTCTACCTCCGTCCATCGACAGGATCAGCAGACTAGTCCCGTTTCGGCCTATTTCTGCCTCTCTAGAGTACTGGATACATCGTCTACTAGATTTGGCATTAGCTCGCTTCTCGCAATATATATAATTTCAAGCAACATATATATATATATTGTGAGAGAGAGAAATGGAGGGGGAGAGAGTGATGAGGTGTATGTGGTGTATGTATGTGTGAAGGTATGCATGGATACATATATATATATACATGTGTGCGCTTTACGTCGAGTCCTATAAAAACTTTTCCTTGATCTCTGGACGACTGCAGAAGCATTTGATGAAATGCCAGTTCTCTACGGCAATTCTCCATGATAGGTTTGTATCACTTACTGCTTGGTTATGCAACATAATAAGGAAATTACACAATATCATTTTAATCTTTATGGGATAATCTGCATGATAAATATCAGCGTTGATTGTTTCAAATATGATGACGAAGGCGTATAACTTGCAGTTTATATATATATATATATATATATATACAGCAGCCGGACGTTACCAACGCTTTGAAATATATCACAGACTAATAGGAATGTATTCTGCTAATATTTCAGCGTTAAAAGGGATGGAATGAATCTAGATAGACGTTGATATTACAGCTGATATTAATGAATAATATATTGAATTTATTAAGGAGGTATCACTAATATTTACACTGGGGTTTTAAACATTCAAATGTACAAAACGAAGTATTATTTTTAAATATAAAATTATATAGTTTTAGAGGATTTAGATAAAGAAAAAGACTAGCTGTATTACACTAATATTCGCCGTGTACTTCATTTTCTTTAGCGTTTATTCACGGCAGTAAATAGCTGCTCTAAAGAGACTTTGAAGGACTTCCCAAAACTTGAGAATAGAATGTAGTAAGATATATACACATAGGTATTGCTGTTCATATTCTTGCATCAAAATGGACTCTGGTGTATATACTTCACAATCACGTAATGGTACGTAGTAGGACTACATATTAAGTCTAGCATAAAATGTGTATTTGCACACATGTACTTTCTGTTATATCTGCAAATGTGTCAAGAGAAATTTTTTGGAACATTTGAATTAATTAATTACTGAGGTGATGCCAATATATTGATTATCTCTTTCTACCACTGTCAAAACTCATGTTCTGTTAGTTTGGAAACTGAATCAACTTATCAGTTGATGTTGCAATTCTCATTAACACAATACTTTACATCCGTAATATAATACCTGAGTCTGGTCTAATATCTATTCCAACATATGCTGACTGAACAATCGATTGCACATATCTGTAAATAAACTCAGAATTTAATGTAACGTAACTAAATGTTAAGGAAATTTTAAACGGTGATTTAACACTTCAGTCGATCCACTTACTTTATGTAAATATAGACATCATAACTTACCCTCTGTTCACCTTTGTGCTCAAGGAACATAGTCCATTCATTGAAACTAGTACCTAACTGATTATTACTATCGATCTATGTCAGATACAATATAAAGTCAATTATGTCGACCATTTTGAGCTATTCATACTTTTTATTTATTTATTTATTTATTTATTTATTTAGTTAGTTATTTCCAATGTATATTTCAGGCAATAACGCCGAGTTATATACTCCAATGTAGTTCAAGGGTACTCGAACATTTATAAAGCATTCAGAATTAAACCTACTTAGCAGAAACAGACAGCTACAAATGTTTTGTTGCCAAGTGTTTGGTACTGGGAAACCTTTGATTCAGGATTCAGTGGGACAATATTCAGATATATTCCAACTATAACTCGCATGTACTTATAAATATATAAGGAATCGAAGAATGCATTATGCAGGATAGATATGTCTCATTCAGTGAATGCCGCTTATATTTGAAAAAAACACGAAAGAGTAGAAACTTAGCTGTCTTTATCATGTCATTTTTAAGATTTACTTTTTAGAAATATATCTATATTTGTTACTTGAAGTATCTCGTGCATACTTGCATTCTATCTCTCCTTCACGAACGCATGAATAATTTATGAAGGAACTGTCTCCGAGTACCCGCATATGGGAATTAAATACAATTATGTTCAATGTTTAATTTGTAACCAAGGTGCCAAATTGAAATTTGTTAATATGAAATAACGTGAAATTCCAACACGAAGAATTAAATAAAATCATATGTAAATAAGATTAATATTTCCATGATGATTTAAGACACATATGTGATAATGGAAATTGATTTCAAGCCGTGGCTGTTGAGAATATTAGTTGCCTTTGAAACTTATATTACATCCGAAGATGGAGAGGAAATGAATATTACTAAATACCAATAAGTAAATTCGCGAATTAATGTCTATCATCAAAACATCTATACATATATACATACGTGGTGGTGGTTGTTTACTCCTTACACAGAGTTTGACCACCTCCTGTACCTACACCTTAGCCCCTTCATGGCGTCTGATGTGGCTTTTTAAACCAGACAATGTTCTGAAACAATATCCACACAGATTGAACCTCTGATGTAAACTACCAACACCGGCAAGTAAGTTCTGCTCATTGTGGATCATAACATGTCTTTTAAGACCCCCATTGGATTTGCAAGCCTTCTGGCTACAACACATTCAAACGTGTGCACAGACATATAATCAGAATAGTTGGTTGAAGTTTGTTTTCCATGGGTTCCCAGGTGAGATTTGAGGCCAGCCAAAGACAGGCATGGTCTGTCACAGACTGTGCACACAAAAAAGGTCATTGTCATTCACCTTCTCGATCTTTACATTCTTCCTTAAATATCTTCTGAGTCTTGCTTGTGTTATCCTGGCCTCTTCAAACGCTTTCATTCCATTCCACACTTTTGTTCGCCATCCAACTCGATCTGAGGCGAGTGTTTCTATATCTTCTGGAAGCATTCCAAGTGAATTTATAGCAATCGTTATACCATCCTTAAACATCAAAAGGATATGGGGTGGGGACCAGTGGGTGGGGGCGGAGGTCCACCAGAATAAAGTAGTAATCAAAGGGGACCATAGGTGAAAAGTCGTTGAGAATTAATTGCTGATGTAGATGTTCCCTCATTATATATTTATGCTGCTGCTGTTGTTTTGTTGTTTAGCCCTAGGCCAGACTTTTGATTAAAAGATATACATACGTACATACATACATATATACATGTGTGTGTGTGCGTGTGTATGTGTGTGTGTGTGTGTGTGTGTGTGTGTGTGTGTGTGTGTGTGTGTGTGTGTGTGTGTGTGTGTGAAGGCGCAATGACGAAGTCGTTAGGATCACCGTTGTAGGATCGCGGTCCCGATTCCCAGACATTGACCGAAAATACGTAAAGCTCCACGAGGCTACGGCAAGGGGTGGTGGCGAATCCTGTTGTATCCTTCACCACAACTTTCTCCCTTTGTTCATGTTTCTATTGCACGTGTATTTCACAGAGCCAGCTTTGTCACCTGTCACGCTGATTCTCCCCGAGTACTACGTTAAGGGTACACGTGTCTGTGGAGTGCTCAGCCACTTACACATTAATTTCATGAGCAGGCTGTTTCGATCAACTGGAAGCCTCGTCGTCGTAGCCGACGGAGTGCCACGATTTATATATATGTACGTATGTATTGATGAACTTCTATATATATAGATATATATGAATATGTATGTATGTGTGTGTACATATATATATATATATATATATATATATATATATATATATTAACCATAACCACGTTCTCAAATTGGATATATGCTACGCAGTGACCATTTTCTGCAGAGATATTTCCGGAATTAGCGCGCCAAAACGAAGACATTTGATTTTTACCATTAAGTTGTAATTAGCAGAACCATATACACGTTCGCCTCTAGGGGTGCACAACTTGTATAAGATTCTGAGAATTATAATTTCCGTGCAGTCGTGCTGAAGAGGGACAGACATTTTCGGTAAGAGAATGTTAATTCCGAAACCGGTACACGAATAACAATGTTTTAATTTTATTTATGTAATTTTCACTGTTTTGCCCGCATACGGTTTGGTATTTCGCTGAATTTCTATTAGATCTTAGTAGACACATGTGATCTTCTAGCACATTAAATGTCCACTTTAGTGGTCATCGTTATATATAAACATATATATATATAGCTGATGAGAGTGGCTGACTGTATGGCTGAAGGCATGTCTGAGAAAACCACCTCAACCAGTAGTGGTTCTGGCACAGTTCCTTGATGGATTCCTCTGCGGGTCGATGTCTTCACAGAGATAGCTAAATTGACTGCAACTGACTGATTTCTGTCATTTAAAACAATCATACAGCCACACTCCCAGTTTACAGTGATACACCGGTCACGTAGATTCTAACATATCATTTCATTATCAACCTTATTAAAGGCCTCGGCAAAGTCGAACTACATC
>NC_068983.1:125338143-125338941 GCF_001194135.2 Octopus bimaculoides | reverse complement strand
TGTATAAGGACATATATATATTTATATAAGGGCATACATATATTCTAGGGATAATGATCCTTAGGTCATCAGTTTACATATTTTTCTTTCTCCCCTTATCTTGTATTTCCTCTTAAGCTGTCGTCCTTTTTCAGATCGATACACCATGTCGGCAAAGCCAGGACATTACATGAAAGCACCAGACTTTGGTGATTTGTGAGAAAAAAAACTTTTGAGTCATGCAGGCCTGGTTAGTCTTCAAAGAACTAATACAAATAAACACCTTGTAAATTGTGATACGGCTATTGTTCAGAAGAGAACATGTACAACCTGTGGAAATGTGTAACTTTAGGTAGCGCATTGAAAAGGCATGTGGAAATACTCTATACTGTGGCCCTTCTTTCCTCTGCCAGCCAGCATAGCTGTGTATCATGCAATAAAATGTGCAAATCTTTGGCCGGGTTTGAGTGTCATACAAGTGACTCGCATTACATCATCAATAAGTCGTTTCAATGATTCTTTCTAGCAATGGTTCTGCTCGTATACGAGAAAGCAGCTGTTAAATATATATATATATATATATAATCAAAACAAGAAACATGATATCAAGACGTTATGCAGTACGACCATTTCAAGCGGCTCCGATTAATTGGAACGATCATACTGCATCCTTTCTTGATATCCTGTTGCTTATCTTAATTTCATTCACCTTACCCAAGTCGGTCCGGTTTTATATTACCAGACCGACTTACCGATTTGGTGCTTCGTCTTAAGTACTTCATTGAACCGAATCTCAAATATTTCTTTTATATATATATA
>NC_068983.1:125333943-125337661 GCF_001194135.2 Octopus bimaculoides | reverse complement strand
TATATATATATATATATATATATATATTGCGATAGCTAAACAAAAGAAAGAATGCTGAAATGCATGTTTTTTTTATTTATGTTTTTTTGTTTTTTAAAGTAATCGCTTGCTCCGTCACTACACCACCTCTCGGTGATTTCAGGCAATAAGTCAGTATATTCCATATGTTATACGGTTTTCTAGCGTAACTAGATTTTATAACCTTCAACGTACCTGTCTCTATCACTGTGCTACGTCGTTTACTGGTAATTTACTGCATGCTATTTTTATTATGAATGCATACTTATCGATTCACCTTGTCATAGTGTTCTACTTTCATTTAAAAGTTGTGATTTGAACATATTTGATCACCGGAAATATAATTCGATAAAGAATCTTTGCGGCACAGTTTCAGGTTTCATGTGATGAATAAATAAATAAACATTTCAACATTTTGAAATGGAACGGCGCATATACATCATTCACACACACACACACACACACACACACACACACACACACACACACACACACACACACACACATATATATATATATATATATATATATATATGTGTGTGTGTGTGTGTGTGTGTGTGTGTGTGTGTGTGTGTGTGTATAGTGTGAGTGTGTTTGTGTGCGATGGGTAAATTGTCTCTATTTTATAATTTTCATTTCGTGCATGTGTAGTTGTTGCTTTGATTTTCTTGACTACACAATATAGTAGGGTCGGTTGGGCAATGTCTGGGAGGAGAACAGCACCATGACGCAATTCACTCTGCCAGAGACTCGGAGACGACATGCTGTACTGCTTGGCGTTTGTGCCGGAAGCTACAATACGAACGTTTCAGTGTGTTTGGGTGGAAATATAAGGACAGTGCAAGCTGAGGACATGTACAGAGAATGATAAAAATCAAACATCCCGTCAAAATCATGGTGTTTAGAGTGACCACTAGCGATGGTGATATTATTTCTCCATTCGTATTCCCATACCGCCTCACATTTAACACGGGGGCCTACATCAAGTGTCTGGAGGAGGTAGCGCTGCCGTGTATCTGGCAACAGGACTCTGCATCATGCCACAAAAGCAGAAGTACACAGTCATGTTCGTCAAACAATTTCTGCGACCACATCACACCTAGCATATGGCCACCTACTTCCCCAGTTTACAACCCACTTGGTTATTAAATGTGGGGGCGCAGTTGAGCGAGAGAGAAACTAAACTCCTTGAAACACCAAAGATGAACTGAAGGCAAGGATTATGGCAGTTTTCACCATTTTAGACAAGGAAACCCTTTAGAAGTATCACAGGAGATTCTGAAGTGGTCTGGAGGCCGTGGTTGAAGTTAATAGCGATTTTATTGAATAAATTATTTCCAAATATTTTTATGTAATTTTGGTAAATATATTTCTTAAAATAAGATGGTGTCATTTTCATATTTGCCTAATTTAGACGACAGTTTGTTCACCGCACCTTGTATATATATATATATATATATTATAGACAATTATATGTCCATTTCGGTTGATCTTACCAATATATATAAATATATATATATATATATATATATATATATATATATATATATATATATATATATACAAACACATACATATACATATACTTCATCCTTCGTGGACATCCTCTCACCACTATCCATATCGTCCTTGCCAGTGCTCGTTCTCTGGACCGTGCCTCTGCTCCCTCTCAGTGACTCCTTTACCTGCCGACCTCTCCAGCACTGCCATCATTACAGGCACTCATCATCATCCCTTTCATATCAGTGACTCCTTTACCTGCACTTCTAACAACGTCATTTACTGCATCTCCTGCTCTTTCTGTTGTCCTTCTCTGTACATCGGTTAAACAGGACACCGCTTGGCTGACCGGTTCACGGAGCACCTCCGAAACTTTAGTCTCGGCAAAGACACTCCGGTCTCTCACCATTTCCGCTATACCAGTCATTCATTGCAACACCTGTTTGTGTTCGGGTTGTCTTTGCACAGGCGCCATCCGGACTCCCACCGTCGCCGTGAACAGAATTTAATCTTCTCGCTTCGCTCCATTGCGGCACATGGGCTCAACACCCCTCCCAAGTTCATCTGACTCCCCTCCTCTCCTCTCTTCACCTGAGACCTACTTCCTCTCTCAACTCCTACTCACTCTTGCCCTATTGATTTTTATTTCTTTCAAAATAACTTTAGTAATGTGAGAATACATAGGTTTCCTTCCTATGAAACAAGAAGTAAGGAATTACGACACACACTAAGTACATTACCGGTGCAAATGTCCTTTCAAGTGAAGATAGAGACTGGCTCAGTATGAAGGTTCTTTGAGAATGGTATCTTGTTTTCTATTAATAAAGAAAAATATTATTTATTTTAAAGAAACCAATTATGAATATTTAGACTATATGTTTATTATAACATAGTTCCGTTCATTATATTTATACTTCGTCCAGAAAAATAATATGCCAATAGTTATGTAACTTGTAGCAGAAAGTAGGCTGATAGACATTGCTGCATTTTGGAAAGACGTGTGAACTTTCATTTCTGTAAATAGGCGTACTGCAGAGATTCCATTACTGAGATGTTTACTGCACATTGCATTAGTGAAATATTATTAATTTGCAGTAAACAGATCGATGGAGTTGTGGAAATAAAAAAGACTCGATAATGATTATGCTTTAGGGCCATATACACTATATTCCCTGAAACATTTTAACTGTCGCTTATAGTTACCATTTTAATGACCGCATTTCGAAATGTCTGAGAATAAGTCAACATTCTTGATGCGTTCATGGTGGAAATTCGTATATTCAGCTACAGGGCATTTCACAACTGATTGCTGATTATAACAACAAATACGGTTATTCCCCTTCGCTTTTAAAGCATTTATTTCATCTGTAATCGTATTTTATATGCATCTATTAAGTTCAGGTAGTTTATTTTCATCTTATTTGTTGAAACAGGAATATGTTAACGTTATATTAAAATGCAGATATGGGACTGCAAGCTCAATGCAGTGTTGTGATGCAGTTGGAATAATCGCGATGCAGAAATAGATAGTCTCATGGATCGAATACAATCAGCGTATCCAGTATTGCTTTTATTGCTTTTATGTATGAAATCTGTTCTTATCAAGTTTGAAAGTCCAATATGTTTTTTATTAAACTGCCACTCGAATATGTAACATTGTATTTGCTGAGACAGTGTATCGAAGCTGAAGTAATTACTCTGTAGATGATATATTTATTAACACATACAGTTGTTAAATTCACTATGAATTTTAATACGTTTCAGAATGTGGCAAAACCTCTGTCCAACAACAGTAGATTTAATGTGAATATAACAGGCTTGTATCTTTAATATGGCTTGCTATATGTACCTGATGTATATATATATATTATTTTGCTTAAAAGAGTTCCAACACTGTCTGTTTTTTATGTTTTATTTATATTCCTGCAGAACTAATGTGGGGTATAGAATATGGAATATACAATATATAATATGATATACAATATACAATATAAAATAAAATAAAATAAAAATGGATGGCACCATGAAAGAAAGTATTGAATATAGATGAAATATTGAGTGTTCAATATAAAGGATCAAATATATAAATATATAAATATAAATATATATATATAAAGGGGAATCGAGTTTCAGGGGTATTTCCCTTCGTCATGGCCGGTATGACAGACTTTAACAGATATATATATATATATATATATCA
>NC_068983.1:125328432-125333821 GCF_001194135.2 Octopus bimaculoides | reverse complement strand
CTCTCTCTCTCTCTGTATATATATATATATATGTGTGTGTGTGTGTGTGTGTGTGTGTGTGTGTATGTGTGTGTGTGTGTGTGTGTATGACCATTTAATACAAATGATCATCTTCTAATTGTTAACTGTAGCTCCATTTCTTTCCTTAACTGAATATATTAAACCACAGTTTACCATTCAAATTATCAACTATTATTAAACTTATAGGCCTATACATAGTTAAGTAATACACCAGTAGTGTCTACAGATACATTTATCCCTTAGACGGTTGCATAACCTCTAACACATAATTTATAAAGATATATATATATATTTTTTTTTTTTTAATGTGTTTCAGCCAAGTGGCTGCGGTCATGCTGGTGCACCAAAACGAGAAAAAGTTAAATGCGGAGACTTTCACATGAATTTTCTATTATAAATATATGGATATTTTTATTAATAGGTTCAACTTACAGAGACTAAAAACGACAGAGAAAATTAAACGGGTGGAAGAAAGGTGTTATAAGTCCAAGAGCTGTCTCTGAGGGCTCGGAGATCCATAATAATGTTCGTAGATGTAGTTCATCACGATATGCGGCCGTATGGATGATATTAACATCCCATAAGGCGAGCCTCCATCATCAGGATAGAAACATATGTATGTATGTATGTATGTATGTATGTATGTATGTCTGTATGCATCAATAATCTTGGTAATATTGTTGTGCGTACATAATGTTCATTATTTATTATGTAGTATAGTCTCTATATCAGGAATGGAAATAGCGATATATGCGAATCCCTGCCTGTTTCATCTATGAATCTTTCAGGCTTTGGAATATTTATTGAGATTCTAGCTACGTGATAATCTTTATGAAGTTTGCTCTTCATTGACTGAACTAAGGGTTGGGATCAAAAGATAGTGACATTAGTAAGTGTGATGGATTGATGTAGGGGTGGTGTTTACATGGTCCCGTGGATGAGTGTCTATGGAGGGACTCTTAACCAAGTGTGTGCTTATTGGTCTGTGATCTCATAATTTGTTCTCCGTACGTCACTGATTCGCTCTATTATAGTGAGTACATAAAGAAAACATTACACCCGCTTATGAGCTTGAATAGACACGACAGGAAAAATATATCATGATTACACCATGAACAAATATGTGAATGCAGAAATAGATATTGTTTTCAACTTTCGGCACAAGGCCATTAACGATGGTATACATAGACCCCAGTACTCGTCTAATACTTGTTTTATTGATCCCCGAAATAATGACCACTGCAGAATGTTTTATTGACCCCGAAAGTCGACCACGGCAGAATTTGAATTCAGAATGTAAAGACGGACGAAATGTCACTGACCATTTTGCCAGATGGGCTAATGATTCTACCAGTTCGTTGCCTTTACACAAATAGATATTAAAATTAATTCAAATTGGGTTTTTTCAACGAGCCGTTAGTATAAAAACAAGTACCCTAAATAGAATATTAGTGCACGTATTTCAATATTGGCTTGCGGGTATCATTAGATTTGACATGTGCAGGGACATTGGCAAGGATCACAAATATGCATATGTAGGTACAGAAACAGGCATATATATACAAATACAAATACACACAAATGGATGACATGTCACACTCACGGATATTTGTGTGTGCCTGTGTGTGTGTGTGTGTGTGTGTGTGTGTGTGTGTGTGTGTGTGTGTGTGTGTGTGTGTGTGTGTGTGTGCTTGTATGTATGGATGTATATACGTGTGTATGCATGTATATATGTGTGAATGTGTGTGCGTGTTTGTATGTATAAATCAATGTTTGTGAGTATGCGTGACTCAGCAATTAGCTCACGCTCTTTCAAATTTAACAGAACTACAACATATTTGTCTTTCTCCCCCTATTTAAATAACTCTCTGAGTTTAACCTTTAGCATTACGTTTACAACACCCTCCCTCTATGTAAACAAGCGTTCTTATTCCTAAAGCCCATGGAATAATATCATTGACCCCTTTATATCTCTATGTAAACAAACCTTCTAACGGTCACTGACCATGTAACATCTCTGATCGTAAGTTACCTCATCATTTAGTTTTTGTCTTGCTATTATATGTTTTATTATGAACTCCCCGAAGAGAAATGTATGAGGAATCCCAGCAACTCTTACTTCTTTGTGAAAGAGCTCTCATTTATTTTAAAACATATGTAAGAATTAAAGAAACTTATATTCATATGCGTTTTGCTCCATTTATTATTATTATTATCCATATATATATATATGTGTGTGTGTGTGTGTGTGTGTGTGTGTGTGTGTGTAAATATGTATATATGTGTGTATGCCTGCATGTATGGTTATATATATATATGTGTGTGTGTGCGTGTGTGTAAATATGTATGCCTGTGTTTGAATGTGTGTGGGTTGGGGTGGGTGTGCGTATAGGTCCGTATGAAAGACGACAATGATTAACGTGTGCAATCTTTGAAAATGCAATCAATTCTATCCACAAATTAGTAAGGATTATAGACACTTTTGAAAATATGCCTTTTATAACCTTCAAAGCTAATCCGTTTTATTTATTTATTTTTTTTTTTTTCAATGTTTATACTATAATGGTTAATCTTTATTATACTCATCTGAAGCATCGGTTTTGAATGCATTACTTTCTTTCTTTGGAGACTTAAAATTCTGTATTTTTATTGGGAAAATCTGCCTCATAGATTGTATGCGTTTAAAGATAACCTCTGATAAAACTTACAATTTGTATATCTCTGCAAGGTAGAATTGAATGTATTATTTACGCAGCAGTGATTTCTGGCTTTTAATCGAGATATTAAATTTTTAAAGTCAAATCTATTCGATGTAATTGAATTGGCTACTGTACAGGTTTGTGCATAAGTTTAACGTTAGAAGCATAAAAGTTAAATTTTATAGACTATCGAATGCAAAGGAAACAAAGAAATACAGCATCCTCTCTACCGACTCTTTTTGATACTCTCACTAGTCGATTAATAACATAGATGCATTCTCTACATGCATGTTAGTGATTTTATAGATCCTGTGAAGAAGTTTCAAAGGTATAGCAGACTGGGAACCGAACCTTGTAACATAATGAGGCATGAAGAAATACTAGAAAACAGTATCATAGATGGCAGTATTGATTCCGATTCCACCAACCGCGCCTTCAGAAGAAACTAAATAATGAAGTCATTATGATCCAAAGAAGTACATTCAGCAGGAAATTAGATTTAGCCATGTTAAGATTCTGGAAGGAATGTTTGTATGAATGACTGTCTGGTTAGAGCAGTACTATAGTGCATAAATATTTCTTAAATTCTCGAAGAATCGGTAAACCGTGAAATGCATAATTTAAAGGTCTCCCTCTATAAACATTGTAACGTCTGCAACGGATTTGGAATTATGAAATCATATGAAATCTAAGATGTTAATCAATTTATTCACTTATCCGCTTCAATACTTAATATATAATAATATAAAAGACAGTAATTTTAATGGAAATGGTAGGCCACAGGATTAAATGATACGCGCTTGTTAACTCGCTGTTGAATATGTGAAAATATTCAATATAGTGTCGGCCTCCCTGAGAACATTAGTAATTTGTAACTTCAGTACATATGTGTGTGTGTGTGTGTGTGTGTGTGTGTGTGTGTATACATATACATACACGCATATACAAACACAGAGTTATGCAGAAAGTAGGTTGGTAAAACTTTTATTAACTGCGATTGGTCGTTAAATTGCACGTGAATGTACAGAAACTATTCCTCTCTAGTAACTTTATTCCTGTTCCTCTTCATTTCAGGAATATAATGTTCTGCAAGTAGAAGCAACGATCCGTAAATAAGTTCTTGGCAAATGTGGAGTGTAAATGTGGAGTTACACGTCGTTTACAGAGACGACGCCCTTGGCAAGAGGAATGCGCACAGATGAACGAATTTTAAAATACTGAAAATTATTACTTAAGAATAATCTCACACTGGGAGGACATCAAGTGCGACCACTGACACGAATCACTATCAGATTCGTGCAAAAAGATTCGTCACAATCTGTAATCTACTTGCATTAGTGTACTGTAGTCACAATATATTACAGATAATGGGAGATTTGATGTCAAGAAACTAGTTGTCTCCACACAAAACACTCGAAGTGAAGATGATAAGGTGGAAGATTTTGAAGCTAATAAAAGTTCTTGTTTCTGAACTCTCTTTAGAATTGCCCCTAAGCACTTTTAAAACTGTAGTTAGGAAGAGGTTAGTGCACAAAACCACTTCTACCCTACCAAGATCTGGGATACCGAGCAAACTTAGCAGAAGAGCAAAGTCAAATCTGGTCCGGGAGACAACCTCCAGCCCTAGTGCAACACTGGAAGACTTGAAACCTTCCGTTTCCAGTCCTGGGACAGGTCTCCATGCATCTACAATTTCCGAAGTATTGCAGCGATCTGGCCTGCAAGGAAGGGTAGCTAGAAAAAAGCCCCTTCTGAAGCCTATTTCAAGTTTCAACAAGATAACGACCCCAAGCATGTGTCAAATAGCACTAAAGCTTGGTTTGCTAGCAAGAAAATCACAGTTTTGGAGTGGCCCAGCCAGTCTCCAGACCTCAATCGTATAGAAAATCTATGGCGAGATCTAAAGCTGGCTGTGCACCGACGTTCCCCATACAATCTGACACAGCTCGAGAAGATCTACTATGAAGAATGCCGAAAACTGTCAGCAGACCACTGCAGGAAGCTCCTGGAAGGCTACCCGAGGCGTCTGCAGGTTGTAATTGACTCAGCAGAATCCTCCACAAAGTATTAGCAGAAGACATTCCAAAGGGGGTGTAGACTTTTGCAAAGACATTTCTCTAAGTTATATAATTTTAATTATAAGTGTGAAATTTTAAAAATGTAATTTTTATATCAAAGATAAGTTTGATGGATCTACTTATTATTTAACAATCATTGGAATTGAAAAAATGTGTTGTTTCCTGTTAAATTATACAAAATATATAAATTTTCAAACGGGTGTAGACTTTTGCAAGGGTCTGTATAAATCGTTATGATCACCATTTATAACCACAATAAAAACATGCATCTTCATTTCTTGAGTAAACTGAGGGGTTGCCATGATTAATTTCTGAAACAAAACTTATACAGAGTTAGAAAAAAGTGCAACAATGAAACCTAAAATGTATGTCCTGATATACCTCACGCACCCTAGCTGATGAAGGAGATGTTTCTATGTGGCTTGCTTGTTTGTTGTACCTTGTTTATCATTTTGTCCATGTTCTTTTGCCACGTCATGAACCCAGTTATGTATCTATGTGTACATGTAGATGAAGGTATGTACATACATGTACATATATATGCATATACTCATATATTGTTTATATATATATATATATATATATATATAT
>NC_068983.1:125324616-125327325 GCF_001194135.2 Octopus bimaculoides | reverse complement strand
GAGTCTATGTGGCCACTGAGTGGAATTTGGCGGTATTGAGGGAGGTTTATTTGTTCCTTATGGACAGCTACTCTTCTACGTAATGGGAGGCTCGTCTGTCCGATATAGAAGTTTTGGCAAACTGCGCAAGTAAGGACATAAATGAGGTTACTCGAGGAACAAGAGAAATTGGTTTTAATTTTAAACTCTGTTCCTCGTTTGAAGGTAAATTCAGAGCCTTCAAGTAGGTAGGGGTAGGTGCCACAATTAGGCCGTGCACATTTTTTACCTGATGGGGGTGGAAGTTGTGTATGTAGTTTGGAATTGGTTAATAATGTTTAGGGAATAGGATGCATCTACCTAAATGATTGTGCCAAACCAGATTTCTATTTTTATAGGGTAATAATAAGAGACACGTGATCAGAGGGAGACAGGCAGAATAATTGATGAGGAAAGATGAATCATTTCATTAGTATCAGTTCAGAAAGAACTGATTTTTCTGGACCTACTGCATCTTTGATCGTTAAGCGAGTATCTAGCTGTACAAATAAAAGTTGACTTTATGTTACTTGAAACTACACTTACGATTCAATTTTCTGTTGCTACTCCTATCGAGGGATTCTTACAGCATCATGACGCCTATTTAGTTCTCCGAACAGTGAAACGTATGTGAATAACTTATTGATTCCAGATGAAATCCACTGTCTGTAGCAGTGTATGAGCTGGCAACATTTCCATTCGGTAGACGATTATTCAATATCCTACCCAAAAACCTCTCTGTGAATGAACTAATATAATGAATAAAATGGGTCACTGTTCTAACTGCACATAATTATAGCGGAAATTAATTTTCATCTGAAATTGTACAATAGGAGATTACGAATTTGTAACTTCAATCTCTGAGCAGAAAAAAACAAGCTGTTGATATAACAGGAGAGTCTTCACTTGATTGCTCGATCGGCTACGAACAACAATCAAATAATACAATTTACAACCTCATTTATGAAATGATTCCTAGAATCCAATAAAGTGACCGAAATATTCCTGATCTCAGGTGTGTTGAAGCAGACAAACACCATCCACGACAACATCATTATAACTACAATGTAAATTACTTTCTAGTATTTGCTATATAGATGCAAACGTGGTTGTGTGGTAAGAAGCTTGCTTCCCAACTACATGATTCCGAGGTCAGTACCATGCATGGCACCTTGAGAAAGTGTATTCTACTATAGCCTTGGCCCAAACACGGTCGACTGAGTGGATTTGATAGACGGAAACTGAAAGAAGTGCAACGTAAATATGTATATATCTATACATGTGTGTCATGTTGTCAGTGCTTGTACCCAACCCCACTCACCAATCCACCGCTTGACATCCAGTGCCGGTGTGTTTACCTCCCCGCAACCTAGCGGTTCGGCAAAACAGATCGATATAATAATACAAGACTTTAGAAATATAAGTGTTGGGTCACTTCTTTCGACCAAATATTCTTCGAGGCGGTGCTTCAAGTTGGCTGCAGTTTTATGACTGAGACAAGTAGAAGATTAATGATAACACAAAAGAACATTTTTATCGCTAGCTTGAAATTTAAACTTTTTTTTATAATATACGTAAGAAGTCTATAGTGGAGCAATATATTTATATGGTAATGTAAATTACGTAATCATAGAAACAAAACATAGAAACCAAATATCATTAAGGGAAATGGTAACAACGATAAAACGACAATATTCATTTCATTCTGAAATAAAGATAATACACAAGCGCTCGTATGGGAAACACATTTCCAATATCAAGACATTGAAACGATCGTATCGTCTCCCTGGGCAGCGTAATTCCGAAAGATAACAGACACAACAAAGTTATTGATGTACCATGTACACATGCATGAACATAAACGAACACACACACTATATATATATATGTGAGTGAGTGTGTGTGTGTGTGTGTGCGTGCGTGTGTATGTGTGTGTGCGTGTGTGTGTGCGTGTGTGAGTGAGTGAATGTTTGTGTGTGTGCGTAAGCCGTCTAAGAGTTCATAAATCTGGAAAAATTGAACTTGTATATCAGTCAGTACATTGAGTATATTAATCGAAATGTACGCTATTATATATCCATTTCGGCTGATCTTACCAATGGTGTTCGCATCAGGGGTTCAACGGAGTATTAGGTAACAGTCCGATTATGCAACCTTGCGCTCTTCAGACATAGCGGTTATGGGATGAAATATAGCAGTCGCTCTATTTCATTCCATAACTCCTACATATGAAATGAAGAGTGCAGGGTTACATAATCGGACTGTTACCTAACACTCCGTTGAATCCCTGGCGCGAAACTTATTGGTAGAATCAGCAGAAATGGATATATAGTTCTGTACACCTGGATTTATATATATATATATATATATAATAATACAAAGAATATATATACATGTATACACACATATATGTACATACTTACATCTACATGTGTATATATATGCATATCAGGGTACACGACGTTAGAACAATGAACTACAGACAACGGAACGAACACATAGGAAAACTGAAAGCCACTTGGAATATCCATTCATCAGCTGTCTCTATTCTAACTAGACGTTTCGAAGATAAGACAGAACGTACTCTAGAATAGTTTCTTCCTGAGTAGTGGATCAACCCAATACACAGAGGATTCCAAGGTGGCAAACACAAACCAAGACAGGAAAAATTGGACAGTGAAAACAACATTC
>NC_068983.1:125320804-125323741 GCF_001194135.2 Octopus bimaculoides | reverse complement strand
ATATATATATATATATATATACATATATGGCAAGATGTTACGGGTGATGTGGTCGCAGAAATTGTCTAAAACCCAAAACCCAAGTCTGATTTTCTTGCTTGTGTGGTATGGAGCAGAGTCCTGTTACCAGACATATAGTGTTCTAGCAACCACTCCCTTGACTGAGAGCAACACTACCTCCTCCAGACAGTTGATGTAGGCCACTCTGTTGAGTGTGAAGCCGTGGGGGAAATGATTGGAGGTATAACATCGCGATCACTAGTGATCACTCCAAAAATTGGAGTGAAAATACCCTTAAAATTTACGGATTACTCTACGCCTGGAACGACAGTAAGAGGAGTACCACCAACAGTTTCCAAGACAGGATTACTTATTCTCTCATATTATTTACATATGTTTTTTCAAATAATCCAACCTCAACGCTACGATGTTTGTTTATTCGGTCCTCGGAAGTCATTACTTTATTTAACTTTATGTGGGGACATACTTTTATTCATATTAATTTTTACAATGCGGTTCAAACCTAATTTCACACATCTATTTAGATATGTATATTAGATTTTTATATATTTGCATATTCATGAATTTTTAATATGTCTTCATATTTTAACGAGTGATGCATTCATCTATGGCAGAATATATGTATAATTAAATTGTTGAACATATCTGAAATTCTCGGTTACATTTTTAATACCTTCGCGTCTCGGGTCTTTTATCTGAGCACTTCTGACTACTGCCCATACAATAAACAAAGAAACTTTACTATATATTTATATATATGTAAATATATATATCGTACCTGTTTTCTATGTCAACCATGTGTGAACTATATAATGCAAAATTTTCATACCAAAAAAATAAATGAATAAACTGCTTTTGTGATTCACACCCATTTGAGTTTGACCGCGAGTCCCCTCCCGGAAGCTACGCTCGCCACCTGCAATTAGTCCCCCGCCTCTGTTTTCCCTCCCCCGTTTAGTCGGAGGAGTAAATACAGGGTGTCCCAGAATTAATGATAGTTTGAGTGAAATCGGATGCATTTTTTAAAACTCATTTTATTTATGTTAATCATGTTTGATGTGCGATAAAACTGTATAAATTTTGAATTTTGTTTATAATTTTATTTTCATTCCAGTTGGACCTCTCTTATCTTTCTATGACAGTGTTTTTTTCAATTTGGCAGCAATTATTTTCATTACTTCCATCCCCAAGATGGAGCAGTCGTTTAGCTGAGCATAAAGAACATACTCAGTTAGCAGTGCAGTTAGCAGAGCTTACTCCAGAAATGCTTTAAAATGTGTTTCACAACGCTAAGGAGAGATTTGAAGTATGCAATGATAGACAAATGTTGAAAACTTTCAATGAAAGTTTGACGTAAGATTTATAAATGTATTTATTTTGATAATATACATAAAATTCTGTAAGAATTTTAAATTTCATACAAACACATAATGAATTCTGGAACACCGTGTATGGTGTAGCGTGGTTAGTTGCTTGAACATAAAAAAGAAATTAAATATTAATCCCTATTTTTGTAAGCGATTGTATATGTAATAAATTTATTTGAAAAGAGCAGAAATTAAGAGAAGAGAAAGCGGAAAGAACAGAAAGAAATTGAAAGATGTATGTACGTCTATATGAAATGGACGTGTGTGTGTGTTTGCGTATGTGTGTGTGCGTGCGTGCGCGTTTGTATGTCAGAGAGAGACAGAGTGGGTGAGAAAGAGAGATAGAGTGAGTGAGTGAAGATGTGTGTCGTGATGATTGATGTATTTTAAGAAAATGTGACGTCATCGTATAAAATGTTTACTATAGTTGATTTATGGAAAAGATTGTTAAAATTTTTAAATGGAAATATGTGAATTGAAATTGAGTTAAATTTGTAGCCGAAATAGCACTGAATCTGTTGATACCCATTACGTGTAGATCCGTAACTCGGTTTTGGAATACGTAAGGAATACACATATATAGGACAGTATCTCACATTACAATACAGACGTAATACTGAAATACTGTAAGAGATTGCTCTGGGCTCTCATTAGGCAAGAAGTTGGAAATTTGTTTGGCTTATGACACTGCATGGACCTTGGCTTTTGTATTTGACGCCTGTTGCTTTATGTATTTTATTTCGATTTTATGTATATATATATGTATAAGCCAATGAGGGAGACCTCTACATGGTAGCTAGAGCTGGTAGAAATAGCAGCCAAATCTCCCTATAAATACCTTACTGACGTGATCCAACAATTCTGCCTATTAC
This sequence comes from Octopus bimaculoides, assembly GCF_001194135.2. Lineage (NCBI taxonomy): Eukaryota > Metazoa > Mollusca > Cephalopoda > Octopoda > Octopodidae > Octopus > Octopus bimaculoides. The sequence continues at coordinate 125,321,481 of NC_068983.1, read as the reverse complement.
GTAGTTTGAATAGGAGACTGTAACTAAAGATTAAGATTAAAGTAGAGAGGCAACATAGCGATGGTTTTGACTGACTGTCATCTTGTACTCCCCTTATTGCTAATGAAATGGTATGTGCCGGCTGTCTGAGCAACTGGTTGCTATTAATGGCGGAACAAACAGGGCAAAAATATTAGCAAAATAGTAATTCTCACTTTGAAATTAAAAAGATCTTTTGAAAATCTTTTTAGATTATGGAACGCCCCGCTCTATCATGTACCCATGTTTAAAATTTCAGCGCAATCGGATGAACAATACTCGAGTTATAAGCGCACAAACAGACCGACAGAACGGATACATACATACATACATACAAACATACATACATACATACATACATACATACATACATAATACATACATACATACAAGAGTTAAGGAATGGAGTGCATGGCGAGCGACATGTCGGATCTGGTAAATATCCAAATGAGGTGTATGCCGCAGGCTACTTGTCAGGCCAAAGGTATTTTGAGTGATAGAAAAGTTTACATTGTCGCAAGGAGGTACCTGTTAACGCATGGAAAAATCGATCAGAATTTATATATATATATATATATATATATATATACATACATACATACATGCATACACACATATATACAAATATACATATATATATATATATATAAACATATACG
>NC_068983.1:125317680-125319893 GCF_001194135.2 Octopus bimaculoides | reverse complement strand
ATATATATATATATATATATATATATATATATAATGAATCTTTTAAAGAAATTACGTTTCAAAATAAGATTAGTCATTAGAGACACCATCTAATGGTAGTTACTTAAAAAAGAGTAAATGCAATATAACACTGTCTGAATGTATGTGCATGTATTACTAAACATTTCTTTGACTTGTTACATAAATGTTTTCCGAGTTATCATAAAGTGTTTTCTTATAGCTACACCTTTATATTTTCCTTCAGTTTTCAAACTCTTTGTTACAGAAGTATAAAACATAATATCTATATTTAAGAAAACCATCTATATCTAACTTTACATTTCTTTACCCCACTAAATTTTCCATTAAATGATTCCCGTCTTACGAAATCGATTATTTCTTTGACAAATGTATTTGCAAATGACAATACAGTTTCGAAAATTTATATTAAGTTGGCTGAAGAGCCATTTAAGCAACAATTTAATCAACATCAAAATTCTTTTACAAGTCTTGAAATAACGTTAAACACAATTTTATCCAAATATATTGGTTTGGAAACTAGTAAATTGAGGGACTTTAACAATGCAAAATGTTATTGTAATATATTACTGCAATATAATCTAATAATATTGTAACGTATTACGATTCATGTGACCTTTAAACAAATAACAGCTTTTGTGAGCTTTACCTCATAGAGATATCCCAAACATAAACTTAAGAATATAATTATGTTCATGGCCAAACGTGAACATATTTGCTAAAATATTATGAATGACGAAAACGTTTAAAACTAAATTGTCACGTAGTATATTATACTGCGCCCTGAGATTGTGCACTAAAAAAAATCTACTTTAACTATTTCGAAAAACAAATTCTTAAACGTATTCATTTGTCCTTGATTGTACGGATTATACTGGTCGTTTATACGAAATTTCTTCCTTCTGAATATTATTCTGATAATTTTATGTAACATCTTAGCGAAGAGTGTCTATTTTATGTCTACCTATGATAATATTTAAACCGCACTTCTTCCATTGGGACTGTAACTAATTATTCTTATAATTGCTTTAGCACAGAAAAAATTCAGATGCCCCGGAGACTATTTTGTTGTGAGATTTATTTTTTCAATAACACGTAAAAAAGTGTTTATATTCTGAAGAAAGCTTATCCATGCTTTTCCCCTAACACAAGAGAATGGAAACCTATTAAGGTATTTAAAATGCCTTGATTTCATTTAAAATGATGGTTATGATTTTTGTATTTTAAGTATTTCATACAACTATTTCATAATTACATGATTAATGTTTTCCTTCATGAAATGCAACTTTTGTTTTGGTTCTTTTAACAATTCCTCGGTCCTTATACAGGGTGCAGCGGAAAGGTTGCTTTGATTTGAAAGGTTAGTAAAAAACCAACACAAGATGATATATGAATAAACTTTGTATTTCTATGAAGTTCATTAAATGCCTTTTTTTTTTTGTCAGCCTGGAGTAGAAACCATCGTTTTTTGGGGTTTTTTTGTATTATCATGTGTTGGTTTCATATTAATCTTTGAAATCGGGCAAACTTTCTGTCGGACCCTGTAGCTATATATGTAGGTAGTGCTGTAGCGGTTTTTTCCAGAGACTGTGCGAAAATCATGATAAATGGAACTGAGTATTCCAGATGTTTTCTTTTTCTTCCATATTTGAATTTACACTGCATATAAGACATATTACATTACAAGCATTGATATTTTCACAATTTTGACGACCATTTTTTCTTTACTGTACATTATGTTACATGGTAAAATCATGCTTCGATGTTTTCGAACTTTTAGAAATGTAATTAAAAAAAAAATAATCCTCGTGCAGGATTTTATTTAACACAATTCTTCACTTTGAATTATTTCTAATGTATATTCTAATCAGATGTAAAAGAAAATAAGTTCATGGTTTTTAACATTTCGCGGTAAGAATTTAGATGTGGACTTGTTTCCCTGAATCCGGCTTTCAGAAACATTACAGTACAGCAAACTTGCCATGAAACAAAAGGAAACAAACTTTAAAAATTAAATTGACAACACACAAGCAAATAACAGAAAAATTGTGTAGGAAGAGATAAATAACATAGGACACCTATTTCCTCGTCCTACTAAAACATTTGCAGACAGCGTTGGCTGATAAATTAGGTTATGAAACATTCAACGGAAGAATGTGCCATATGCCGCTCTCTCTCTCTCTCTCTCTCTCTCT
>NC_068983.1:125312023-125315050 GCF_001194135.2 Octopus bimaculoides | reverse complement strand
TATATATATATATATATATATATATATATATATATATATATGCGCACACATATTCACATATGTGTGTGTGTATGTTTGTGTTTGTGTGTGTTTTATTTGTTAAGCCGTCCCCTCACCAGCGAATACTGCTACATTATGCGATTATATGTTAATCGTTACGAAAAAGATTCCATAATAGCATAATAGTGCTGAAACACCAAGTCTTGCAGAGACTGTTCGAGTGAATTCGGTTTTAGGTAGCATATTCAGTTCTTTGACAGGGGAAGATACAGCATAGTCCACTGAAGATATATCATTTTTACCCTAATATGCAATCATTGCAAAATACACAATTGTTCCCTGGTGAAACACATGCATGTTTACGTACTTCCTGAGATTCTGACGAAAGCACAAACTTTTATTCAACTCTTGGATATGTACTTTCGTAACTCTTTAAATGTGTATGAAAGGAAATCAAATATTGAGGGAAAATAATGTGTAATACTCGAGTGTAATTTAGATACACATTGCCGCACAGTTTATTTTCAAATGGATTATAGCAATATAAATAATACTATAGTTTCATGAAGTGGCAACTTAATCCTTGGTGATAAACTTACCTTTCTTCACCTAATAATATAACATCTCAACTTCTCCTGACGTTGTACAGAGTTGAAACAACTATACCCCAAGTTAATGAACTAGTCTATATAATTTCTCTAACATATTTGCTAACAGTGCACGCAACATCATCACCGTCTCTGTTCCTTTCTCTCCAACGTAGAGAAACTGTCCGAAATGATAAGCTATTCACAGTGCACGCCAATTAAGTAGCTTAAAATCCTTTAGGACATTCTTCGACCAGTTATACTGTTACCGAATAAAATCATCAACACTTTTTCTCAGATTGCATACTGTATCTTTATAACGTATGCCTGTATCATATAGAATAATTTTGTCTGTTTTTATACTTATTGATTTTATACTTATTGTTCAGGTGGTTGAGTGACATGACGCTATAGACTGGAGATAAAATGCTTTTCATAGTTTATTTCTGTTCAGCATTTTTCTTTCAATGTTAGATCGATAAAATACCTAACAATACTGCAATGTGATCGATTCAGTCGTTTTGCCAGGAGTGTTCTTATGTCTTGTCAAACAAAGTCATCAGTATTATTACCTTCCTTTTGTTGCTAGTCGAAGTATATACCCAAAACAACAAATCATAGCATTACGTATATGTGAGTATATCATTTATTTTGCCTCAGTACCTTAACCCAGTTCGACCTCATTCCTTTTAACCATTGAACACAGTAGATTCACTAAAATCAAATAGAATTGAATATAGCAGATTCTCAGTTAACTAAGTTTTAGCTAGTTTTCTTAGGAAATAGTTTTACCACAAAATTATCATTTACATTATAGACGTCGTCATTAACATAATCGTCATCAACATCGTCGTCATCTTCATCTACATCATCAGTGTTATTGCATCATATAGAAATAACGAAAAACTTTAATCGGATTATACTGGTTACCATAAGAGCAATAAAGTGTCATTGGGTGTGTAATAAACTGTTTGCGTACCACCCTCGACAAGTATCTTTTACAATATCCATGTGAATGAATTTGGTATTCAGAATCTGGAAGAAGCTTGTCGTATATGTGTGCGTGCGTGCATGCGTGCATGCGTGTGTATGTGTTAGTGTGAGGGGATCTCTCTCACTCTCTCTCTTTCTCTCTCTCTCGCTCTCCCTCTCTCTCTCTCTCTCTCTCTTTCTCTCTCTCTCTCTCTCTCTCTCTCTCTCTCTCTCTCTCTCTCTCTCTCTCTCTCTCTCTCTCTCTCTCTCTCTCCCTCTTTGTTCCACAACACCGCTTGACAACTTGTGTTTGTGCATTTGCGTCTCTGTAAATTAGCGGTTCCACTAAAGAAACGGAGAGAATGAGTTCCAGGCTTAAAAAGAAAATAATTACAGGGATCGATTCGTTCGAATAAAATTCTCTGAGACTGTGCCACAGGATGGCTGCAGTCTAACGACCGAAACTCGCAGAAGAAACGTTTTGGATGCTCTTCAGAATGATTTACTGCAACTATTAAAAGTCACGTTGATTAGAATTTCGTTAAAGGTTCACTTGCCTCTGAGACACACAGCTACACGCTAATTCGATTCACTAATGATCACATGTCGTCGAAACCGACAAAGGTCTATTTATTTCTATACTGTCTTAGGTGCCTATATCTAAATGGTAGAGTCTGAATTATATATTTATATGCAGATGCATTTCCTAAATCTTAATGAAAACTAAGTCTATTTTTAATTCAGAAATTTTTGATACCCCTGTAATTTTGTATCTTTGGATTTCGATATTTTCTTCACATCTATTAAATATGTATGGCTGTATGCTCCCATTGATATATAACTTCAAAGAAAATACGTTTCGTTTTTCTGAATATTGCTAGGAAAAACGCATCTATATTTACTAATACTGATTGTTTCGGTTAACTGGTATATCATAGAATTTGGTAAATTAACAACCCTCATACCAATTGAGGCATATTTGAGTCTACATTCCTGCAGGTTATTCCAAAATTTCTAGTTTCTAGCGAATGAAATAACCCAATTTGTCATATAGTTTCAAATATTCTTTTCTGTTAAGATAGATATAAAATAATTGATTGTTTCTTAATAGACTATCAAGATCTTTGTTTGTGTTTAATATCTGAATAATTAAATATTCTATTCTTTACTGCAGATATTTTTGTCTCGTTTATTTAAGTAGTGGAATTCTGTGGCTGATCGATTTTATCTACCACATCTACTTGCTCCAGGATCTCTAATAAGTATTTCCATGATATTAGTGCCTATATTATATGCTACTCTAAAAATATCGATATTACTAACAGTGATCCCACTATTATTTCATTTATATTGCATCTACATATTACATCTATTTATTTCATCTACATATTGACATGGGTTTGTATTTCAGAACTCGAAAGAGAGTGAGAGAGAGAGAGAGAGAGAGAGAGAGAGAGAGAGAGAGAGA
>NC_068983.1:125308908-125311765 GCF_001194135.2 Octopus bimaculoides | reverse complement strand
GCCAAGCATTTCGTCGATCATAAGAAGAAGAAGAAGAAGAAGAAGAAGAAGAAGAAGAAGAAGAAGAAGAAGAAGAAGAAGAAGAAGAAGAAGAAGAAGAAGAAGAAGACAGTGAAACGTTAGGTGTTTGTTGTGGGTGTGAAATGACGGAAATGTGCCAATGGCTTTGACGGTGAATGATAACTATAGGATTGGATTGATAACTATAAGATGGGATTTCTCCATAGAGACTGACTATAGTATTGAAGCCGCAACAGCAGCAGCAGTAGCGGCAGCAGCAGTTGTACTGGTAGTAGTAGTAGTAGTAGTAGTAGTAGAGCTATTGGTGGTGATAGTGGTGGGGTTGCTGTAATGGCGGTGGCGGCTTTGTATCCGGCGTACATGGAATAACTTTTGCGTAGTCCTACGCAAAGGATGCTGACGGGTATATTTGAGTGCAAAATATTTAAGCAGTGACGTGATCATTATATTATTGCTTAATGTGTGTGTGTGTGTGTGTGTGTGTGTGTGTGTGTGTGTGTGTGTGTGTGTGTGTGTGTGTGTGTGTGTGTGTGTGTGTGTGTGTGTGTGTGTGCGTGTGTGTGTGTGTGTATGTGAAGGCTCATGGCTCAGTGGTTAGATCGTCGATCTTTCGATCGTGAGGTTGTGAGTTCGAATCCCGGGCCGGGAAGACACTTTATTTCACGTTGTTCCAGTTCACTCAGCCGTAGAAATTAGTTGCAACGTCAAAGGTACCAAGCTGTATCAGTCTTTGCCTTTCCCTTGAATAAAACTGGTGGCGTGGAGAGGAGAGGCTAATATGCATGGGCGACTGCTGGTCTTCTATAAACGACCTTGCCCGGACTTGTGTTTTCTGGGAGGATAACTTTCTAGGTGCAATCCAATGGTCAGTCGTGATCGAAGGGGGCCTCAGCATATATATATATATTCAATCGTCTTCATTATCATATTTCACTTTATTACAAGTGTAGACAAATGCATTCAAAACGTTCATAGAAATAGTTGAATTGTAGGAAGAGACGGGAAAAGAGTCTGCTTGACACTAGACACAACAAATGTTCTGTGATCGAATGCTAGAGTAGAACTGCCAATCCTTGCACCTTGCATTTTTTACCGCCACAAGCAGAGAAATTGTTCTGCCGTCTCTCCGCCTTATCAGCAATCAGAGGCTCTTTCGTCCGCCAACAAAGCAACAATGAAGAGTGTAGTGGAAGCCAGAGCGTAATGGAAATTTGCCAGAAAAAAGGAGAGAAAAATCTAGCAGAAGAATCATGCGAATCCCGCTCCAAGGGAAGTGTAGCGCAGTATATTGCCGTGACGACGACGATTACCTACTTTGTATAGTCATTCGAAAAATCAACCAGATTTTCATAGAGCCGGTAACGAAGTACTAATTATATGAAATAAAACAGATTCAGGATACAGGAACAACTTAAGCGAGAGAGATTAGATTAATTATTATTGCAGGCTGAAGCGGAGGCATTCCGAGTGCGTCGAATGTCTTTGTCTTTTATTGTCTAAATATTTTTAACAAATACACCAAGTTTCATTATGATCGTTGGCAAGTAGGCAGACATGCAATTTATTCTAATCTGCCTAACTAACCTAACGAGTTTGTCACGTGTTTGTGTATATCTCCAAAAACATTTTCCGTGCATCTTAAAAGTACACAGTTATATTTATTATGTCATTCATTATATTTTGTTTATTATATGATAATATTTAACACTCATGGAATGCGACGAGCTAGCAGAATTGCTAATACGCCGCGTTAAATACTTAGCGGCATTTCGTCTGTCTGCAATTTTTTGTTCGTCACCGAATCTGAACGACTTTCGGGCCGTCCGTGTTTTGTGACTTGCTTTTCTTTTTAGAGAATTGCTTTCATTGATTCTCTTATTCTATGTGGCTATGACGTCCTCTGAGACTATGGAGGGTTGGAAGATCAAACTGTTTTTTTTTTCTTTTTTAATTACTCTATGGGGAAAAATTTAGAGAAAAGAAATTTTTTTCACTTTGAAGAAAAAACTTTTTCAAATTGTTTCACACGTTTCTATCCTGGCCGGCCAGGAAGGGAGGAAAATGAGAGGTGGCTTAGAATTTGAAACTGCTTTTCGTACCTCCCATCAAACAGCACTTCAACAGTAGTATTGAGCAGTTATAGCAACAGCAGCAGCGTGAGCGATATGTCAATTAGATGACAATAGTAATATCACCGTCGCAGTTCACCGGGTCAGTAGTAGTACTAGTAGTAGTAGTAGTACTAGTAGTAGTAGTAGTACTAGTAGTAGTAGTAGTAGAAGTAGTATTAAACCGAGAGTAGCAACGAATATGTACATTTGTGTATATTTTCCTTAAGGTGGAGGGCGCCATGCATTATCATTGTCTTTCGAGTATTGCGATCGAGATGGTCAGTCTCCGTTTGTGTCCATCTGGGGATGAGTGCACTATAGCGGACTACAGCAACAGCCCATATGTTGATAGCAGTTACAAGGTTCCTTAAGTTGAGCTTCGATTTCAAGAGAAGTTTGAGGCACTTGAACTATGCAGTGGTGACCTTGTGTTTCATTTGTCTGTGCAAGATAAGACACCATTATTATTATTATTATTATTATTCAGTAGTTTTATTTTTATAACGTGCTTTCACTTCACTACCGAGCGCAGCTCTGTGCGCCTTGGGTATGTGCTGTGGTTTGCTGTGGTGCTCTTATGTTTACTGTATTGAAAGTGTTTTGCGTAGAATGTGTGCAGTACCCAGTAGTGCAATTTTCTGTATGTTATATATATTTGTAAGTCCTGGTGTTTTTGTTATGTATTTGTCTGAATATTTTTTTATTATACCTAAGGCACCTACTAT
>NC_068983.1:125294357-125308370 GCF_001194135.2 Octopus bimaculoides | reverse complement strand
TTGGTAATTTCTGGTGGGGAGGCTTTGGTCTTGTGCAGCAATTAAAAATCCTTCAGTCTCTGCTTTGAGTCCTGAGCTTCTCAGCCATTGCTGGGATATCATTATTATTATTATTATTATTATTATTATTATTATTATTATTATTATTATTATTATTATTATTATTATTATTATTATTATTATTATTTATGTATTTATTTATTTATTTATTTATTTATTAATATAGAAAGGATTGAGGTAACTCCTGAAGATATAGAGTCAAAATTAAAAGAAGAGTGCCATTATTATCTAGTGAACGATATTTCGACATCTTGTGTATCTTCCACAGCCAACAGACTATGGTGTCGCTTGTTTACCGGTCATGCTTCAAGAACCCTGCGAAGAATTCTTGCAGTTTCAAGCAACGCTGATTTTTGTAGGTGTCCCCACCACAAAAAAATGTGTAATCCATTTCTAGTGCTACCTATGTTTGCTAAATCTTTGAGATGTTTATATATTGTTATATCCTAAGCACGATGTGTTTTGTCATAGATAAATTTCTTCATCGTAAATACGATGGGGTATTTCCAGATAGAATACTACAGCTTCTTAAAACTGTGAAATTATGCTTATAAACTTCGATAACTTAGCTATAGTAGTCCCAACTTGCCGACGCTACTCTCAAAGATTTCATAAATTTCCATATTTAACTACGCTCGGTCCTCCCCAAGAAATCTAGATTTCAGGACATAAATTCGCCCCAACGCTGGGATTTTGGCGAGCTTACTTTCCTCATTCCTCTTCATCTCCCTTCCTTCTATCTCTCTCGCCTTCTCTCCCTTCTCTCTCTCTCTCTCTCTCTCTCTCTCTCTCTCTCTCTCTCTCTCTCTCTCTCTCTCTCTCTCTCTCTCTCTCTCTCTCTCTCTCTCCTCTTCGAATGGGTTCTCAGTACTGCTGATATTCACACGATGACATGGTCATTTAACAGCTCCCGCAAAAATGTGTAAGCCTTTTCTAGTACTTTGTATGTCTGCTAAAACTTTAAGAGGTTTATATATTTTTATATCCTAAGTACGATGTGATTTGCCATAGATAAATTCTTTCATTGTAAATACGATAGGCTTTTTTTATACATAGAATACTATAGCTTGTTAAAACTGTGGAATGTTGGTTATAAACTTTGATATCTCAGCTATAGTAATCCCAACTTGCCAACGCTACACTCAAAAATCGCCTACCGTCCGCCCTTCCTTAATTGACTACCAGCTATATCAACCAGCAGTTCAATCAGCCAGGCTGCATTATTAGACACAAGTCCGCTCTACTATTTAACGCTGCAGCATCATCAACAACTAAACCAACAGTCGTAAATCTGCCATCATTTGTTGTCTAAAGAAATCAGCGGGGACACTATTAAGACCCTCGGCCTTACAGTAATAAATGTGAAACTCTAGTAGTGAACCAGGAAATAATAAGATAGACATTACTGTACTAACAGTGAACAAGAATTACCCAGAGTGATTAACAAGTGGCGTTGAGAAACCGTCGAGTCGTCGGTGACTAAACCGGCAACGCCATTAAGCTTACTTGGTGAAGAGGGTGGGTTTTCGACAACCCGCGGGATTAAAGACAAAACCCGGCAAAGGGCAGAGGAACTTAAAAGAATTGATTGCCATTCCGAAGACTGGTAGACGGAACTCATGAGCCTTGGTTGGCAGTCTGTCAAGGAGAAGGAACATTCTGATGTAAAAACTGGGGTAGATAGGACTCGTTAATCACATTGGTGACAATTTGTCAGTACCCAATGGCTCCATTTCTTGGATGATGTCGAATGAATCGCGAATCGGGACTTAAATCCGGAGCAATATTTGGTTGAAGATACGGGACCAACTGCCGCTCACCTACCTCCAAGTGAGAATGAGGATCATGGTGGCAAATAAAGAGAAATGCGAAGGATGCAGGTCCAACCTATGGGTAGTAAGATCTCTGCAGTCTTGGTTGACACCTTCACCAAACCAAGAGGAGAAGTGTGAGAATAGGTGAGTATCTGGCGCCTTCAAATAACCAGTGCTCCGGGAAGGCTGTACTCGTTAGCCTAGGAGAAGAAACTCTCGGAGTCCAAAACAAGGGGAGAAAGGATCCTGTCGCCTTGGCAGACTACCTTGATAGATATGGTGCCTCGATAAAAATACCGTTTGGTAATAAGCTAAGAAGACAGCTCATTTGTGAGTAAAAATGCCAAGCAAAATAAATCACTATAGCGATGTAAACGTGAGTGGAACCAATGTTGAAGATGCTGCACCCGGCAGGTGCCCCACTGTGCAGCAGGTTGGGCGCGGTCGTAATCCAGCAACTACTAGCTATGCTACACGACATATGTTGAGGATATTATTGTTATTATAATTATTATTATTATTATTATTATTATTATTATTATTATTATTATTATTATTATGGATTTTTTTCTTCTTTCTTCAAATGTTCTTCCATTTCTTGCCGAGTTTTTTCCGTACACCTAGGGCAAAGAAGCTCATCATATGCATTCCCAGTTTACACACGCAAATTCACAGGTAAAATATATATTTTTAAAAAATAAATAAATAAATAAATTCATAAATGGATGTTATTTTCACAGCGATAATGCTCTTCTCAGTACAATAGTCGTTCCAGTTAACACGACTTTTTGCACTTCCTGTAGGGATGTTAAGCCTGGTTTCATTTTCAAATAGGTTCCAGTACCTTTTTTATCATTCATAGAGATCCTACAATCAATGGTACGGTAGTCGTCTTGAGATGCCACATTTTTTTCAATTTCTATTAGCAAGTCTTTATATTTACTGAAGTCGCCTTGAGATGCCACAGTTTTTCAATTTCTATTAGCAAGTCTTTATATTTACTGATTATTATTATTATTATTAATATTATTATTATTATTATGTATTTATTTATTTATTGTCTTTCCACAGTTTCTAACGCTGGATATGTACTACGGTGCCAGCTGTTCAATTCCACTGAACTAAGGTAACACCTCTTATTTTCCGAGCACCATCCGGAGTATTCCAGCGGTTCCAAGCAGTGCTGTTTTCTGCAAGATCTCCACCATTATTGCAGCACTTATTTATTCCATGTACTTCTCAAGGTTTTTACTCACTGTTCCCAGAGCACCGACAATTGTTGGTACTACTACCACCTTTTTCATCGACCTCAACTTCTTAACATCCCAAGCTAACCTGTTATATCTATCGACTTTTCTTTCTTCCTTATCACATAACTTGTTGCCAGCTGGACATGCTATATCTATGATCGGGCATCGTTCGCTTTCCTTCTCAACTAAATCTATGTCTGCCTTCCTATTCTCTCATAGCCGCACTGAATCATAAAATCTCAAAGGATCTTTGCATTATCATTTTCACTGATGCTTTCGGGTTTATGTTCGTACCACGTTTTTGCTGTCAAATCCATACTTGTTGCAAAGTTTCCAATGGACAATCCTTGCTCTATTGCCGTGGTGTCTCTTATATTCCTTCTGGGCTAGTGGCGTACATTGACTGGTAATATGCCATACGGTTCTGCACGTATCACTTTCTGATGTGTTGTCTATTCTTTATTTCATATAATTTGTTCTTAGTGCTTGATCTTGGGCACCACAGATTAGAGCCACCGTTTCCGGTTTTAAATCACTTTTAGTCATCCATAGCCATCTTTTTTCTCTGTCTGACGTATCGTCAGTATCCCTATGAAATAGTCCATGCATTCTTTTTTTTATCCACCTATTTTCAGTTTCATTCATTCTCAAGTGCTTGTACAGTGCTAAAATTATTATTATTATTAATATTATTATTATTAATCCTATATTTCCGTTGTTGCAAATTTTGTTTACTTGACCAATTCCATGTCTCAACCAGAGATATCAAGAAACAGCAATTTGTATGTTTCACTGTGGAGTTATTTATGATAAGCAGTGCCACATTTCAAGAAGGAAAAATAAAAACTGCGAATTAGGATTCTGTTAAAAGTTCGTTGTAATATTTGGAATATTGAAAGACTTGAAACGATTCATATAACCGTATTTTTCTAGGGATATAGGCTATATTCATAAGAACTTCTTTTTTTAAGCTCTGAGGTCATATGGTATTTGATTATAGTATTTAAGATCGCCATTTCCTGTTATCCCCAACGCAACAATGATCACAGGAACCGTTGATGTTTTCAGATGGCACGTTGTTTAAACGTGTATTTCAATGTAATTGTGTTTACTTAACTGTTCAAGCGTTTGTTGTAATGTGCTGGGATTGATAGACCTATGAGATACGTGTTTTTCCAACGCGATTATTCATTACTATAACGGATGTATTTGCGTGAATAGCTTGATCAGTTCAAATACAAAATTCCTAAAGAACGATGATGTTTTTATTTCATTACCTTGGTAAGTTTATGTTACCATCAGTTTTTAGCATAAAAGGGTCCAAACTGATAGTGTATGTTCCATTGCAAATAATAAGATTATCATGGCGATTATTACCCTCAATTAAGCTGGTGTGCTGGCAGAATCGTTAGGATACCGGACTAAGTGCTTAATAGCATTTCGACCGTATTTACGATCTGAGTCCAAATTCCGCCGAGGTTGACATTGCCTTTTGTCCTGACGGGTTCGATTAAATAAATACGATTTTAGTACTGTGGTCGATGTAATCAATTTATCTCACTCCCACAAAATGCCAGGCCTTGTGCCTATCGTGGAAAGAATTATTATACTTAGTTGAGGCTAACATCATACAAAATTTGATATCTTAACTTGTCTCGGTAGTTGAGTTACAAGATCACCGGTAAGTTCCCCGCTATGAATTCATCGCAGAAGAGTTCACCACCATCAGTTCACTATGAAGAAAGTTCCCCATGATGGAAGTTCAACGTCAAGAATGTTCACGGCGAGGAAAGGTTACCGAGAAAATATGACCATAGTATCTCACCGTTAATAGTTAAAAAACAATTTTATTGAAGAAAAAAGCCGGTGAACTGATGACGGTGAATTTATCGGATATGGAGTTACAAATATAGGAGAAAGGATCAGTACAATTTTTAAGGACATTGGTCTGGTTATTTCGAATGGGCAGATCTGGTCCAGATGTAGGCAGCTACTGGTTGAACATATCGTCACCAATATCAGAACCGTTGCATCTTGTAGGGTGTTTTGCATGTACTTCCTTCTTTTTCCCTCTATGTAGCTCTGAGTTTCCATTGTGCTTGTATTTGCTTTGAATTTATAGTGCTTTCGTCTGTTTTATCTACTGCGCCTTAGTCTCGGTGTTATGTAGTTTCTTTATACAAATCTCTGCTTCCGATATTAAGCGTAAGTGTTTTGGTAATTTCATGCTTGCAAACAAAGTTCAATCATTCTGTCATTAATGACTTTACTCAGGGGTCTAAACGTATGGTCTCTAAATTCAGTAATAGCTGCATCCATAGCACTTTTATCCTCCATCCTTTCGTCTACTTCTATGTTTGGGCCAGGCGTGTGAGGAGCTTGTGTATTTTTGTGTCAGTTTTATCTCATTGATGAACATTTTTATGTTCTCGTTGAATGTCACAACAGTCATAACACGCGTATTGGTGGCATAAATCCTGCTTCTTACATTAAACTTATTTCTTCGCTTTTAATACAATTGCTCTAACCCAACGGTACCATTCTACTAGTCACATCACGCGCATCTGTAGGCGCTAGATGCAATTTGGCTGAATATCTGTACATTTTTCTTTAATTGTGTCAGTGCAATTTCTTAATTATGTTAGCCTTGCCAAGTTGTATGCATTACTTTCTCATGAGTTGTCTATTAAATTATGTAGATTTGCACATTTATCAATGTCAAGCTCTATCTCAATATGGTCATTAAATTGTCTTAGTATTATTAAAGGCCAAGGTTTCGCCAAAAGCTTTCGATTTTCCACGTAAAGAAGACGATTGTCTGATATGTCGTATATCTGGCACTCATATCGTTTGGTATTTACCGGCTCCCTTGGAGAAAAATAGAATTAATGATGGAGAAACACATTGCAAAATGCTTCAATGTATGTCAATATTACCAGGATTCACAGTATGTGCCTCTGAATACAGTAACAGAGAAAAATACGAAAACTCGGACAGGTTTTATAGATTTCCCGATATTTCTCCATCTTGCTTTTGGGAGGACTATGAAATACGTTTTTTGGTAATCGATATATCCAATAGAAAGAGTCTGTTATGTATTGCAGTCGACTAAAAAGTATTTTACACATGTAATGCTAGTCTTTACACGTGTAAGAACCACGTTAGATTTCGTTCATTGGAGAATATGTTGTTAAATATCTGAAAGGAATATGTGTATTCAGTAATGATGGATGTTAGTATATTATACAGTGTTAGAATGCATGTTATAGGTCGAGAGGTTTGGGGTTATTAATTTCGTCAGATTTGGGGAGTTACTATCTTACTCTACTTACCAACCACAAAGGGATTTTCGTAGACTAATACATAACATTGTTGTACAGATGAGTCAATTCCTAATAGGATTTAAGGAGTTTTAAAACGGATTCCATTTATGAAACATATTTACTTCTATTCTTTCTGCAACGACCGAATAACTATTTTAGAAAGAAAATAAGGGGTAAAAGTGGAGTTAAAATTATCTATTTATATTTCAGAAACGTCGAACGACATTTTTATTCTGCCATGCGAAAATAAAAACTGCACAAAAAATACGGACAAAATATTTACTTCTAAAATGATAATAGCAAAAGTGTATGATAGGGATGCGATATCGAAGATATATGCTACACCTTTAGTTCATTGACTGAATAATTCGATTTTTAACGATGATCGCTATCTCGCTTGAATACAATGCAAATAACGATTTTTCGTTTCTGTTTTTTTTTTTATATATAATTCTCTCATTATTGAATATTTTCCTCTATTCTTATAAATACAAAACATAAAGACACCAAGCGATGAACAAGTTGAATTTCGATACTCAAGCACGTGCTTGACGTTTGAATTAGCACTTTCACTTCAATATATAGATATTGCTGTAGTTTTCCAGTGAAATTTTTATAAACGTTTACTAATTACATAAGGCCCCTTTACATATATACATACATTCAGATTGTCATACGTACATACATACAAACATACAAACATACACGCACATATATATGTATATGTATATACGTATACGTATATAAGTATACATACATACATACATACATACACACATTGATGTGATGTTTGTATATAGATTACCGTTCTGTTTCAGATTTTGGTTTGTGCATTCTAAATGCAGATATTTTCTAGTATTTTTCCGAGTATGTTGCTATTTCGTTTAACATCCAATGGGGAATATTATAACTGCAACATATTATTTATGCATGTTTTTTACATTTTGTTTTTATATTTAGAACTAATGTGTATATAGTCTAATGCATTTTTATATATATATTTCTCTTTAGACATCAAATCTCTTCTTTGGAGCGTGTGCATCTACTGTATATTGTCTGGTTCATTGATTCCTATTAAGTTGCTTTAAGTGCCTTGTCTCCGTTTCCTCATGGAGCTTGGTAACAATATTCCTAATATTCCAATGCTGAATAGGAGTAATTTTCTAAACCACATAACATGTAAAAATCCTCTAGTAAATAGAAGCACTTTGCTGTGGGCTCTGTAGATATTCTCTGCAATGCACTACTTGAGGCCATCCATAACACAATAGATAGTTGAATGCCATCCCACATTGCGACATCTCCCTGCTACTCTCAGTCTACGCCATATATCTCCCTTACTACTTCTTTACAGTTTGGCGGATATGGTTTTGTTGATGAGGAGTATTTCTTTGCAACTATATAAATTTTTACAGGATGAATTCTGCTTTATTTTGACTATGTTAATTTTTCACCGGACGCTTCTACCGTTATATTATTGATGTTAAAATAGTATTTTTTGCCGGAAGGCAGCTTATAAGCTACTATCTCTTTAGATGATGTTTGTCTTAGTCAGTGCAGTAAGTATCTTAAAAATGTTTATTAGCATCTCATGCTGTTAAGTATATTAGCTACACATTTTAGCTCTTATCATGTTATCTACTGTACCACCATTTGTTTTTTGGCGCCCCAGAACTAATACCCAAGTTGTTATTCTGCTTGTCATGGTTCTGCAGAGTCTGCGTGAGAATATTTTCCTTTGTGGTAATTCGTTCAGTGACCAATAAATCCCTCGATGCTGTTTGTCTCGCTGTTATAATATACAAGATGCCTAGCCCAGATTTTCATCATTATTTGCATTTTATCGTTGATTTTAATCTTAGGCTGTTCATTTGTAAATTCATAGAAAGTCTTGGGAATCATAGAATCATAGATTCATAGAAAGTCTTGGGAATTTTCTTTTATTTTCTCCGCTATATTCTCATCTTCATGACTTTTGTGTTTAGAATTTTCTTTTAGTCATGTTCCATTGTTATCTATGTTTTTGTGTGATTTCGCTTCAGATTTTGTTTTGACAATATTCCTTAGATGTTCTATGATTTGCCTTCGTGATGTTTCGATAATTTGGTATCTTTTGCAAGTGTTCATCATAAGTCTATTTCTGATATGTTCTTTTATGTTCAATAGTTTTGTATTCATGCTGGAGTCTTTCTTTAAAATAATGCTTAGATTTCTGATATTCTTATGACTTTCATAATTGATCATGTTAAGTTGGGCACCAGCTTGGAATCAAAGTTCTGTTTATATCTGGTCTTTTTATCGTCAGCAAATGTAATCGAGTACATCATCGCAACTTGGTTTTATGCTGCTAATTATGCATAATGGATATAAACATATTCCACAAGTGACGCTTTGTAGTCTTTCTGTTTTATGCGCTTGGTTTTCATAACAATAGCTTGACCTTTATTTATACAGCCATCCTAATCCTCGAGTAATAGTTTATTTGATGTTGGGGAAGTAGTTTACAATCGCCATATATTGAAATATATTACGTTAAATTCACATCCCGCATTTATCGCATGACATTGAGCTATATGATGCGGAGCGTATTAACATTGTTTCTCAATTTTGTTTTTTAATATGATCTGTATTTCCATTGTTTCTCAGTTATCGTCTGATTACGGTGTTGATGTGAATAAAACTCCGATATTTGTTTTTTCATAGTACTAGATAACTGAACATTATGAGCATGTGCCTTATTTTCTAATTGCATGCGGCATAATTATGAATAAATATTACACGAATTACTTCCGCAGACTACAGAATTCTAAAGTATTTATTGGATTTGTTTCCTTAATTAGTAAAAGTCGTTATCGATATTTTTAAAGCGATCAAGCAGCGTTTTATCGGAGTTAAATACCATTAGTGTCGCTTTGGTTATTCTGTACAATAACAACAACAACAACAACAACAACAAAATAACAATAATAATAATAATAATAATAATAATAATAATAATAATAATAATAATAATAATAATAATAATAATAACAGAAACAACGACAAGAAAAAGAATAATGAAAGTAATAATAATGACGGAGATAAAAACAAGAATAAATAAATAAAAAGAACCATCTGCTATAGGCAATAGACCTAAAACTTTGGGGGAGGGAATAATTCGATCACGTCGACCCCAGAGCTCAGCTCATACATTTTTTGTCGACTCCGAAGGATCAAAAGCGGAATTTGAACCCAGAAATTAAAGACGAACGTAATACCGCTAAGCATTTTCCTCGGCATGCTAAATATTATGCAGCTCCTCGCTTTAACAACAACATCAACGGTAACAATAGTAATAATGATGATGATTTTGTTCCCCAAAAATGATGAAAGAGATAACCTAAGAACAACAGCCCCATACCGTGCTGACATTATTTTGCACAAAACCCTTACATCTCCCCTAATGGAACACATACATACTTTACACATCATCAACATCTTCCCTGATGAACAAAACGCACGGAAACATGGATATTATGGATGCTAGCTAGAATCAAATGTGAATAAAAAGACTGGCTGTTTTTTGAAGATTATCACTACAGGAAAAACAACTCTCAGCCGTCTTTGGTAGTCTTCCTTTCAGGTAGGTAAAGGAATGTTTGGAGGCGTTCACATTTTCACCAGTTATGAAAAATTTTGTATGTCACACCATGAAGCTTTGGAAAACGGTGTCAGTTCTCTATACTGATATTACAAATATAAATGTTAGATAATATTAATTTCAGTATCTTTCAGGAACTCATTATCTCCTTTGTTATCCTGCTTAGCACTGCTTCCTTTAAGTAAACTCCTGAATGAAACAAATTATGGATACAAGGGGAATGGAAACAACCGTTAAACATCTCCTCTATAAAAATATCAAAAAAGATCAACAGCTGTAAGCACTCTTACATACAGCGTAGGAGTGACTGCTGCATAAGTATAGAATTTGGGCTTAACATGCGCCAGGGTTACATTTGCCAACGCAAAGCTACCAAAAACATACAACATAACCCTATAGAGAGACACTGAAATAAAATAGTTAGAACCTCAGAGCATTTATAAGAATCATTAATTAGTAAAAAAAAAAGACAAAGAATACAAGCTTCCAAAAAGTAGGAAGGTGTTCTACCGAACAATGGCAGAAACAAAATTAAGGCCATAAACACAATGTCTGCAGAAGGTTCAGTCTTGAATTTCTCTCACTGGCCATTCCGTGTATTTCCTACTCAAACTCTGCGTTTTGAATTCTGGCTCAAAGGGATATTCTGCGAGTATTCTCTCCGGAAAAGCTTCGTATTCGCCGTTGTAGCGGTCAGGTAAGCGTTGACAATTCTCTACACGATTGTGCTTATAAGCTTCGGTAAGATTTCTTCGCACCCATCTCCTACAGACCTTGCAAAAGCAAAGCTTGTGGATAATTTCGCATGCAGAACCGTAACTAATTTGGAGACCATACAGTTGATCACTCGTCGGTTCCCCAAAACCATCTCTGGAACCTGTTGAATTTTCACGTCAGTGGATGTGAGTGATGGATGTTCTGCTCCTACTTCGTTCATCACGCTCATCCGACCATTTTTAAAGTGTTAACCCACTCGTACATACTTCTACGTGGTAGAGTAGTATACTCTACTCGTATACTACTTCAGCGCCTCAAATACTTTCAGACTAGAAAATCGGATCACTTATCTATCTTTCTCCTTCTTTGGTGCACACTGGCAGCTGAGCGATCACGCTTACTCTGTAACAAAAAAAACCTGGTGCGATCAAGATCAAATTCGTTTACTTAACCATAAGCGTATCACGATTTATCACGCGAGCAAAAAAAGAAATTGTAGTCAACCTATTGTCCGATCCCCATAAAACAATTGTAGTTTACCTATTGTCCGTTTCCCATATACCGTATTAATATTCTTCGCAAAATATACCGAATATGAGCCTTTGTCATTTCCATTATAGCTCTGAAAAAAAAATAACTGCTAAACTCGAACTCCACTCTTGAAAACTTGCACTAAGAATAAGTACAAGGTAAATTATTACAAGTTGATCCAGGTAGATTATTCCGCCCCACTCCGAATTTTCTTTCATTCATTTGAAAAACCACATTATTTATAGGATGACCCGATACATAAGTGTATGTGTCTCTGGGTGTGTGTATGATTAGATATATACAGATATATAGAGAGAGATAGAGAGATAGAGAGAGAGATAGAGAGGGTGAGAGACGGACAGACAGACAGAAATACAGACAGCATTGCATTTCAAGCTTAGTGATGCCTGTAGAAGGCATGTAGAAACAAAAAAAAAATAAGGCAATAGGGACACATAGATGATCACTACGTTCTTTTTCCAGGAAAGATTTGAACTCATTTCCGCTATGTCTCGCCTTAAGTCAGATCGGATACAGTAATGGTCCCCTATTCTAGATTAAGATGCTGGGACATATAGTAATATGAATTGAGCTAGATGCTGGATTTGTGTGTGTGTGTGTGTGTGTGTGTGTGTGTGTGTGTGTGTGTGTGTGTGTGTGTGTGTGTGTGTGCGTGCGAATATATAAATATCGCCTTCGCTGTGAGGAGTAGAGCCTCACCAATCTTTGCATCAGTACCTCATCAGTTGTTCAATTTAATTCCATTTGGTGTAACAGCCTTGGACTGCTTTGAGGTCTAGTTTTAGTGTTACACTAAATGTGTGCCCGTTATTAGTGGAGGGGGAAAGTATTCCATTGACTGGGAACAGTTCCACCCAGGACTAAAAGGATTTCCATTTTTTTTTTCACTTTTTTGGTTTAAAGGATCTCAGATTCCAATCGACCGGGTTCCCTACACATATTTGATGTAATATGAACACGAAATAAATGCATCATTATACACATAAATCTGTAGATAGTTCCCTAATTGTGAATACAGGGAGGTATTTTCCAGCGTCCTTCGCATTCTGAATGCTTAGTCTGATATCTGATCCCTTGGAATAGGTGACGCACTTCTGAGCACAATTGTACAGCACATGCTGTAATTTTGCGTTATCACTTGGGTTCCAGATTGCCCCTGATACATTCGTAACTGCAGCGTAGCTGGTGAAGGTGACTGACTGAGAATGTGGGCATGTCTGAGAGAGCTACGATATATAGCAATGGTACAGTTCTCTATACCTGTACTACTTTCCTCTTTTAAGAAAGAGACATACAATCGCTCCTCTAGTATTTGGACTATTGTGAATTCAAGCTGTATTTGACATATTCCATTCTTGAATTTATCGAACTCGTAGGCTCGGACAGCTCTACGACTGGGTACTGTTTTGTTATGAGTATGCGTTCAACGATTCGCTGTTGTGATTTTTAGCATTTAACCTCCTTCACTATTTATGTATATGACATATGACGTCTTATAATTTTGAAGAAGTTTACCACATGAAAGAAACCCTGAAAATATATCTCCTGTAGATTTGAAATTGGCTTTTTGAATGTCTTCCGCAATGGTCATATTGTTTACTGCATTTTTGTCGCTTCCATCTTAGTTTAAATTCTTCCCTGTGGTGTACTGCATTGTTTCACAAATCACCACCTACATGTTTCTCACATATTTCCCAAATAAACACTCTGAAGGTCGAAAATATTATAAAGAGTCTATTCAGTATCAAACATCATTTTGCTCCCCGCAAGTTAACTCCTTTACTAAAGAGACGGTCCTAACTTAATACATACTGAGGCGTATTCTTTTAAAACAGTTCGTTTTTCAAATTTTAATTACCACAGTTTCTTTCTTTGTTCTTTTTATTTCAGAGTGTGCATACATATTTTGATCTCTGCAAGCGCCGTATTTAAGTGGGATTACTTGTAGTCGTTTAATTGTTTTTGTTTATGTTTTGAAATCTTTATTCTTCGTCTCATAACAATTTTAGATTTGAAAAAAATGGACTTTGTTACTATTGACTCATCTTTCAAACAAATTTAATGCACATGGCTTGTATAAAATATGCATACAATAAAATATTTGTTCCCACGCATAATATAGGCCTCTATAAATTATTCGCAAAAAAATGTAGATAACATACTATTACACATGGATATAGAGACAAACTTCAAAGGAGAAATATGAGTACAAAGGAACATTCACGAGCACGCACGTGCACGCCCTCACACACACAACACATACACACACATATCTATCTATCTATTTATCTATTTATCTACCTATCTATCTAGACACACACACACACACACACACACACACACACACACACACACACACACACATACATATATATATATATATACATATATATATATATGTATATATATTTATATACACATGCATAAACACACACACATACGTATATATATATATATATTATGTTGTTTAAAAGAGTTCCAGCACTGTCTGTTTTTATGTTTTATTTATATTCCTGCAAAACCAATGTGGGATATAGAATATGGAATATACAATATATAATATAATATACAATATATAATATAAAATAAAAATGGATGGTACTATGAAATAAAGTATTGAATGTCTTATTGAATATATGGAATATGTCTTATTGAAT
>NC_068983.1:125289689-125291908 GCF_001194135.2 Octopus bimaculoides | reverse complement strand
TATATATATATATATATATATATATATGCACATACATATGCATATTTATGTATCTTTAAATATGTAGGTATGCATATGTGTCTAGATGTGTGTGTGTGCATATCTGTTTTTACCCACGTGAATGCAATGGGTATGCGTATTCCGTTTTTAAATGTGTGTTTATCTCTAACGGAGTGCGCGCACGCTTGTGTGAATGTGCATGTTTTGTGTTTATTTGTGCGTGTGTGTGTTTGTGTGTATGTCTACCTGTGTGCGTCTGTGTGCATGTGGCTGCGCGCGCGTGTGTATGCGTCAGAGTGTGTTTGTACGTGTTTACGTGTATGTGTGTGTGTGTGTGTGTGTGTGAGAGAGAGAGAGAGAGAGAGAGAGAGAGAGAGAGAGAGTAAGTATGTGTGTAAATAACGATGCGCACATTTTATTGGAACGCTCAAATCAAAAAAGCAAGGAATGGAAAATATTACTAACACTTAACATCGTATGAAACCTGAAGTAGTGTTCCCTTTGTTTAATGTCACTGACATTTGTTTTTTTGCTGGTACTGTTCTTGTTTTCGTTGTTGTGCGACGAATATTAGATTACCCGTGTAAATGTTTCATTTAGCTAAAAAAAATACAATATATTTATTTCTGCAGTATTGTATAACATTCTTTTTTTTATACCATTACAGCAAAATTAATGACAGTGAAATGGCAGAAAACGTCCTTCATCCTATCATATACGGTGCAGTAGTTATGTTGTTTCTTTTATGATCGTGTTTCAATTCTGCCACTGCCAACCTCCGAGGTTTCAAAGCTAAGGACCGGAATTAAATTTTATTAGTAAGGTTACTTTTGTTTCTAGACTACATGTTTTCCACTAAAACAGATACTATTTTGCTTCAAAGAAAGGAATGATCACAAAACAGAAACCACTGTTGCGTAATGGGTTAGAATTTACATTATTATTTTTGACGGTTTGTATTAAGACAGAATATATTTTGTTTTATCATCGTTGAAAATGATCAAACACTTACGCTAAAAACGTCAGGTTTTGCAGCAAAGAAAATACAAAATGAATATTTCAATCCAAAGATTGATCATTTGGTTGCTTAATTGAGATCCTATCCGTAGCACCCAAGTCTCGTTAAAATAACAATTGGTGGCCTTAAATAACATAATATGTCGACCTAGAAAATACATTCCTGATGCTTAGATGGAGATGTCACGGTTCGAATATCTTTGACGAATTGCCTGATACGAGCAAAACAACAACAAAAAAAAAGATTAATGGGATCAAATAAGGTTTATAACTTAAACACCAACCCAGGTGTTTTCAGGTAAGAGGAAGCCGATTTTATTGACACCCTAGTGGGCCTGGTTTAAAATCAATTAGATTTGTTCAAATTAGGCGCCGCACCAAGAGAAAGCCCCGTGCACAAGCTCAAGCGGAGGCCCTAAAATGAATTTTTAGAATATCATTGAGGCTTCATATAGTACCCTAGACTCATCTTTTCAGCTGAGACTAAGGTACTATATGAAGCATAACACATTAATCGTAGGCTTGAGGGCCCCACTGGCAATTCTCAAATTGGTTCCCGCACTTCGTAGCACAGGCCCTACCCCTAGTACGCAACTTGTACTTATGTTATCGACTCTAAAGTGACGAATATAGAAGTCGATCCCGGTAGCAACAGAAGGTAGAGCGCAAAAAGCTGGCAGATACGTTGACAATCAATTTATTCGAACTTCTAAATATTCTACCATCACGTAGCTTTCAATAATATTGAATATTATAACAATAAGAGAATTAAAATATACTGTTATCAAGGTTCGATTTGAAAATCTTTATATGATCTACAGAACGGCGTCATGAATTAATAATGTGTAAGATTTAAGTTTTCTTAATAAATATCGAAGTAAATATTTAAAATACATGTTTTGGTTGTTATTGATTGAGCTAAATATTTCTGTATCTTTTGTAAGTTTATGTAACATATAATTCATCAGAAACATAGCTATCGAATGTCAAAGAGTACAGTTGATGTGACAAAAGATTCAGGAAAACCATGGCGTTTCCGCTTTAAGCACTAATACATATAAACAAATTTACACAGTAACAAACAAGAAACATATAGGCATGAAATATTCACACGCACATACATACACGTATACAGACATACACACACACGCACACACACACACACACACAGAGGCATATATATATATATATATATATATATA
>NC_068983.1:125285110-125287916 GCF_001194135.2 Octopus bimaculoides | reverse complement strand
GTATATATATATATATACATATAACCATATATTACGTATATAAATATATATACATATATATGTAAGTTTATGTATACATAGATTTATACATGTGTGTATATATATATATATATATATATAAAGTAGTTAGCGTGCTTGATAAATTTTTATAAAGTTTTTAACCTAAAATTACGTATATATATATATATATATACACATATATAAGGTGACACATATATATATATATATATACACATATATAAGGTGACGATTGCCTTTTCCTTGCACATCCTGTTTGAGAATGGCATTTCTAAATTTACGCTAATCACTTTTCCACTGTCTTTTCTATCCTGGTATATTACTGCATATTTTGAGGTACAGGTAAGAAAGCAAAGTTTACAACAAATTAGTTCTGCACATACCGCAACTGTTCCTTTGCCATAGGACCTCAGTAGATGGAATGAGGAATAATGCTACTCTAAAGAGACATCTACACGCCATTGTTTAATAGTGATAAACGCTTGGACAATGCGAGTAACACTCCAAGATTGCCCGTAATTAATACCTGGTGACACCCGAAGGGTAATGACCAGCAATAGTGTGGTTTTAGACGTGATTGATCCTCTCCTTGAAGGATGTTGCGAAAACAGCTAGTTAATCACCAAACCCAGCGGTTTTATTGCGCACCCTCACACCAATCAAGAGTATTTCTGCGACCCCGCGTTCAAATAGATTCCCATCACATATGCTAGCTCAAGCTGGGACTCTGACGGGTGTAATAGCTCAGGTCACAATAGGCCTTGGGGAAATAGTCGCCCCCTCACAGTCCAGGAATTCCCGAACTAGGTCACCGGTTGCAGTTTATATATATATATATATATATATATATATCATAATGTAAAAGCATGTACAAAAAAATCATTCATTACGTCTCTGTATATTGTAGAAATAAAATATTAACAATGAAGACAAATACGTACGTATATACAAATACATATTTGCATACTCACAGATACACACACACACACACACACACACACATAAAAATGTATGTTAACGGATAAATGAATTGGTAGGAAAAAGTGAATACCTTTTGTTTTTATTTAATCCACTTTTTCAATAACTGAGACTGTCGGTAGCACCCTTAATTTCAAGGTAACGCAAATGTCGTATGTGAAAAATGTATAAGTAGCCTACAGTTTCGACGCTCTATCGCCAGAATCGAAACTAATACACAGATTGAAAACAGCATTGTAATAATATTTCTGTTGGTAATACTTGTTAGCTAATATTTGCTAGCCTACCGATTAAATTTATTTAATCAATACTATAGCAAAGGTCTATTTCAATGAAATAAAATACAACGATCTTTCTAAAATAGAATACATTCATACCTAGACTACAATCCTCACTCTGATTCCTATATGAATTAAAACATTTCGAAGATACCCAGAAGCAATGATACACAAAAACTTAGCACTAATGATTTTCGTTATTCGAACGCCTTAAACCAGTAAAAATACATTCCTTACAACACCACTGCTAGCGCTACTTCACTTTGAAAATTGTGGATAATATACCGGTATCATTCCATAAACAATCTTAATATGAAATTTACAATTCTTTGATGCAAGGACCCCGTGCCACATGCCCAATATACAAACCCCCTACATAAATAGGTTCAACACGCATACCGGCATTGCAATATTATCATTCATTTCAAGAGGTCTGCTATATTTAATATTATCTCATAACAACAGAATGAAGAAAATGTATTCAATAATCCGCAAACTATAACTAGAAAAATTGCTTCAAGAGATACCACACAAACTAATGCAGTTTGATAGACCTCAGAATGGTCCTACTTGAATGGGATGTCAAGTTAAGCGATTCTATCGGGTTATGATATTAAATAGACATAAGCGGGGAGCTGACAGAATCGTTAGCACGCCGAGCAAAGTGCTTAGCGCTGTATCACCCGCCTTCGTGTTCTTAGTTCAAATTCAACCGAGGTCGAATTTACCTTTAATCATTGCGGGGTCAATAAAATAAGTGGCATTTGAGTACTTGCCTCCCACTCCGCCGAAATGACTGGCCCGGTGCCAAAATTTTAATCGATATTAAGTAGTCATATATGTATATAAATAAATATATGTATATATATATATATATATATATATATATGTGTGTGTGTGTGTGTGTGTGTATTTATATATATCGTATATATAAATATATATTCATATGTATGCATATGTATATATATATATAGCCTGAAAAGGATAAGCTACCCCTATTTTACAGAAAAAAGTGTAGGCGGACAGCTATGAGACACATACATGGCCGCCTACACTTTTTTCTGCAAAATAGGGGTAGCTTATCCTGTTCAGGCTATATTATTAGAATTAACCTGCGTTTGAGAATTTAAAATCACTTCTTTAACTTTCTAAGAAATCTCAACGGCTCTAAAATCAAACTTCGCTTGTTTGTTTACGTTCATTGCAATTTGAATTTAATATACTCATATATATCCATTGCGTGCTTGAATCATTTGGTTGAGGCC
This sequence comes from Octopus bimaculoides, assembly GCF_001194135.2. Classification (NCBI taxonomy): domain Eukaryota; kingdom Metazoa; phylum Mollusca; class Cephalopoda; order Octopoda; family Octopodidae; genus Octopus; species Octopus bimaculoides. Next base: position 125,285,377 of record NC_068983.1, on the reverse strand, counting down.
ATGTTCAAGCACCGCCTTTAGTCAAACACATCGTCCTAAGGACGTACTCTTTCTAGGCCTAGTACTTATTCTATCGGTGTCTTTTGCCAAACCCGTAAGTTACAGGGATGTAAACATACCAACACTGGTTGTCAAGCGATATCGGTGGGGGACAAGCATATAGACACGAATATATATATATATACGCACAACTAAAGACAAACATACTTGCAATATGCATACATACATAAAAAAGATGGATGAATTTCTGTCAGTTCAGACTATAGA
>NC_068983.1:125283086-125284631 GCF_001194135.2 Octopus bimaculoides | reverse complement strand
ATGTATGTAGTTATCTATATTCCTCCATATATATATATATATATATATATATATATACGCACAACTAAAGACAAACATACTTGCAATATGCATACATACATAAAAAAGATGGATGAATTTCTGTCAGTTCAGACTATAGATATACGATTATTCGATCAAGTGATTTTTCTGCTCAATAAATTAGCGATTAAATTGGCTGAAGTATCGACATCAACATTTAACATTATTCCCAGTGAATATCAGCGTATTACACAAAAGGTCAAAGCTGCACAGTCAATGCAATGGGACTCTATACAATTTGCTTTCAAGCAATGCTACTCAGAAAATACGTATTGAAAAAATACTATACAAGCGGACTTTGACTGAGATACTGTGTACTGTCATCGAACCTGTACTTCGTGTTTTACATTCGAGTTGTTTAGCCATTAAACCACTTTATAAGTCTACATATATGTGTGTGTGTGTGTGTGTGTGTCTGTGTGTGTGTGTCTGTGTGTGTGTTTTGTGTGTTTGTACGTGTGCGTGCTTGTGTGTGTGTATATAGGTATGTATATACAAGCATGCATATTCATACACACACATACATAAATTGCATTTCTTTCAAAAGCTGTTATAATTTCAACTGGATGACCGAATGTCATAAGCTGCTCTGCAGATTTTAAAATCCATGTTTACCTCGCATTAAGAAATAACACCTCCACATGTCTTTTCAAAAACACGTGCGCCCACGCACATGCACACAGACATTAAGAGACGTACACATTCACTCTCATGTTTGTACGTATGCATGTATGTGTTCGCGTGTGTGCACGGATACATACATGCTCATGTGTCTGAGTATTCATGCAAATGCGTTTGCGAATATGTAAGAGTGTGTGTGTGTGTGTGCGTGTGTATGCGTATGTTTGTGTGTGTGTTTGAGAGAGAGAGAGAGAGAGAGAGAGAGAGAGAGAGAGAGAGAGAGAAACAGACATACAGTGACAGGCACAGAGACTTTATGTATTTGACTATGATTTAGAACCTCTTTTAATAACATTATGTTCCTGAATTCAATCGCGAGTGTGGTGTGATAAATACACTGGTGTAGCTGTAGCAACATGCATCCCATAGATCGATAGCGAAAGTGAAGAGACGAAAACCTTGGCGAAACCCGTCGGCTAACTTGTGACTGTAATTGAAATGTCCAGCCTCGTCACATAGGATGTCGTGCTACGTCACATCGTGTTAGACTGATTACACTTGCGAATTATATTACGAGTGCACGTGTCAGCGCAATATTGGAATATTCACTCACTTCTTACATACTGACATATGTTTGAGGACTGGATCATTCAGCGTTATATATATTATAGGCGTAGGAGTGGCTGTGTGGTAAGTAGCTTGCTTATGAATCACATGGTTCCGGGTTCAGTCCCACTGCATGGCACTTTGGGCAAGTGTCTTCAGCTATAGCCTCGGGCCGACCAAAGCCTTGTGAGTGGATTTGTTAGACGGAAACTGAAAGAAGCCCGTCGTATATATGTATATATATATATATATATATAT
>NC_068983.1:125280884-125282209 GCF_001194135.2 Octopus bimaculoides | reverse complement strand
GGACTCTGCATGCAAGAAAGTTTTACCTGCTCCCTAACGAATATTTGGTTACACTTCTTTTGATGGTAAAATAGTGCATAATTTATTTTTAATGTTTCATCATATATCACAAATTACCGAAAGCAAGGTTAAATACGTTTATAGGAGATATAACAAGAATAACAGTAAACATTTGTTGAATATAACATTTGGAGCATTTCCGACACAAGCGCCAGTTCTAAGTTGTGTCCGAAATCTGCATACTTTTAAAAACTTTTTATGTGTTTCTATAACACGCTATTGTTTTAATGCTATGTCAGCATAAGCTGTGATCTAAATGCTTTTTTTTTTTGTTGTTTATTTTCCATGCGATTACTTAGTCAAATAATACCAGTTACGATGTGTAAGAGCTCAAACACAAGCTAATGAACGAATGTAAGAAAACTGAGCAGATGAAAATGAAGGATACAAAAACCACAAACAAATATAGAATTAAAAGTTACTAGTTTTCCAGGAAGTTTTCAGGAAATTGATCAATTTGATAGATATTACCCACCTAAACTTGCAACATGATTACATTGTAGAGAGGCCTATGGACGTCACCATAGTATGCATGCGCTTCATAATTTACACATGAATAGACACATGCATGTGTGTGAGTATGCTAGTGAACGTGAGTCTATATCTCAATATAGATATGTATTTACACGTGTATATATATATGTATTGTGGCAATCCGTCGGTTACGACGATGAGGGTTCCAGTTAATCCGATCAACGGAACAGCCTGCTCGTGAAATTAACGTGCAAGTGGCTGAGCACTCCACAGACATGTATGCCCTTTACGTAGTTCTCGGAGAGATTCAGCGTGACAAAGAGTGCGACAGGGTGGTCCTTTCAAATACAGGCACACCAGAAACAGGAAGAAAGAGTAAGAGAAAGTATGCGGTGAAAGAGTACAGTAAGGTTCGCCATCACTCGCTGGCGGAGCCTCGTTGAGGCTTACGTTCTTTCGCCCTCAATAAATACTCAAAACCCCTGGTCTGGGGATCGAATCCGCGATCCTACTACGACCGCGAGTCCACTGTCCCAATCACTGGGTCATCGCGCCTCCACACATATATAGATATGAATTAGAATCTAACGCATTGAGAATATACTCCCTTACGCCTAAAAGGCAGCCGACCCACGAACTAACAACACACATAGCTTGTGTATGTGTGTTCGATGTTGTTTATATATATGTAAATGCATGCGTATATATATATATATATATATATATATATATATATATATATATGTGTGTGTGTGTGTGTGTGTGTGTGTGTGTGTGTGTGTGTGTGTGTG
>NC_068983.1:125279102-125279786 GCF_001194135.2 Octopus bimaculoides | reverse complement strand
ATATATATATATATATATATATATATATATATATATATATATATATACACACATACACACACATTGAGGTATATATGTGTATATATATGTGTATGTATATTAACGTGTGTGCGCGTGTATATATAACTATATATATATGCACGCGCATGCATACAGATATGCATACATACATACTTGCACTTGTATATGAGTTTGTCTACATGCATTTATATCAATTTTTATTTTTCAGATACATACATACAGCCACGCTGTAGTTGCTATTTATTGCAAATCCGGGTTTGCTTTTTAACATTGCCGTCTATAACTGCTATAGCTGACAACCTGATCGATAATTACTTTTGTAAATATAGTGAGCAATTAAAGAAAATGTACGTGCCATACATACGCGTGCGTACACATAAGGAACCACAAATATAAATGATTCATTGCGCTTTCTCCACTTATGTCACTCATTCTGTCTTAAAATCTATCTCCACCTGTCATCTCTTTCTTTCATTCTCTCTCTCCCTTTACGACTGTCACACAAATATACACAGTTATACATACAAGTTAAAAATTAGTTAGAGATATCATCAAAGCACTTTCCCAGCGTGCATGTGTATGCATGTGTATGGTTACATACATATGTTTATATATATATATGTGTGTGTGTGTGTGTGTGTTAATATATATACGTGTTTATAT
>NC_068983.1:125273759-125278905 GCF_001194135.2 Octopus bimaculoides | reverse complement strand
ATATATAAATTGTATATTTGCAAATAAATGTGTCTATATATGTCTATATGTGGTGCATTTCTCCTTACCCACTTATATATGCATTCATATGTGCATCTGCATATATACCTACATACATATATACATATATACACGCTTATGTGATGAGTCAGAAATACATGTATGAATAATCTGCACTGTATGAATAGATAGATAGATAGATAGATCGATAGATAGATAGATAGATAGATAGATAGATAGATACGTATACATATATGCATATGTATGTATGTATGTATGTATGTATGTATGCATGTATGCATGCATACCAAACATGTCGTAGTAACTATTTCTTAGAAGAGTCCTCAAATGACTATTTTCAACAAATGGAAAGCACCTGAAATTGAATTCGTATCCTGGATGTATATGAAATCAGTAAATTGGATAAATAATTTGAAAACAGAGTTTGAAAACTTACATGCTGCGCAACATGAAGCTGAACTCTGCACACGTGGTACAACAGTGAAAACAAGTCCGTGGTAGATAAAATATTGAATGAAAACTTTGCTCTCTTTCTTGATTGTAGAGATGCTTTCGCTAGCAGTAACGAATTGAAGACTGACTGTGATTCCTAGCTGCAGCTTGGAAGCAACAGCTTCCGCAGTAGCAGCCAGAGCAGCGGTACATTCAGTGGTGATGCTATTAGCAGCAGAAGTGGCAGTAGTAAAATAAACCAGCTGTTGATTTTACAAATATTTATTTCTACGTGCATCGTGCGGTCTGAGTCCTGATGAAATGAAATACCTGCTATGGAATGTAATTTTTTTAAGTAAATAGTATTTGGTGACACATGCATCCTCCGTGTCAGGTTCAGTTCTATGCATATGTGTTTCTACGTTTTTGTATTTATATTTCCATGCATTTCTCAAAACATGCACACGCATGCATGCGATTTTAATTTTTGCGCACATATTCATGAGATCTGCATTTGTTGCAGATCTCATTTCTTGCATGAGTTTCTTCACACATTTATCATAAAAATATAAGTGCATGAGCTTCAGACAGATTTTTTTGTTTATTTGTGTATTGGATTTTAATTTATTAAAAAGAAGGATGTGGCATCCACTCACCCGATTTTCCATCACCTCCAGGTTATGCCCGTTCTGTTATAAATTCCTCGTCTTATTTACTACCGTTATCGGGGTTGCACACTTATTTGCAAAAGTGTTCGGACTATGTCTCTATTCTGCAGATAACTTTATAACTTTTTCTTTTCGACACTTCATTCACAAAGACCGCAAACAAGCAACGTTATAGATGCTTCCCTTCCTCCCGTGATAAAACCATGAAATCATGTAACAAAAATTAAACAATAAGTCATATGCAATCGGAAAATAATCATCATTTGAAGTGAAAATGTTGCATGTGGCAAGTACAGTTGTATAATTTAGTTGATTTGCGAGAGCATTCTCTTGATATCCAAGCAATAAGATTGTTTACATTCGTTTGCTTTTACCTAGACTAGTTTTGAGTGTAATGCTCCACAGAAATGGGAATGCCTTACGATCGTGCATTTCCTTAAGAATACAGTGCGCAAAATGAATTAAGGTCAACCAATAACATACATTAACTTTATGAACCACCTCTCAAAATTTATTAATAAAATAAATATGTAGATGTAACTAAAATATGTTTTTATATGTTTAATGCATTTTGTTTTCCTCTTGTGAAAGGTAGCAGCATTCATAATATTTTCTATCACTGGTATACTTTTGGAGCGGGGGCGATTGAAGAGACAGCAAATTCAATCAACCGTAGTGCTCTATTGAAAAACTAAGGCTATCTCGATGTGAGTTCAATAAAACTAAGGATTTATATGAGCAGCACTAATGATTGTCACACATATGTGATATTAATATTCCTTTCTGATTTACTCATAAGACTAAAATTCTTGACGGGATGTCGTAGTTGATAAATGGAACCACATTTTAAATATCCCGTTGGGCAAAAGTACACTGCACCTCGACGAGATTTGAACACAAATTATAAAAAGCAGACATCACAAATCATTTTTCCGATAATTTAACGATTCTGCCAGATCGCCAATTTATGAGTGACAACAATATTACTAAGAAATTTGTGGATGTTGATTAACATAACCGAAGGTATGAAGGAGGAAGTAAGACGTTTGTAAGAAATATATCAATAACATTTAAAATATAGTTTATTTTCTCAGCTGCAACCACTTTCATAATGTATTTAGCTGCTTTAGGTATTTGATTACATACAAAACAATCAAATATTTTGTATGGTATAATAAATGGATGGTATAAATGATACTGCCATCAGATTTAGTAATGGCTAATAATGATTAAGAAATCAAATATCATGCAAATAATACCCGCAAGGTTACTATAAACGTAGGATTTCATTATTATTGATGGCCTCCCTTTTGATCACACATTCTCAACAAAACAAACACTGCATTTCAAAAACTGGCTCATTCTGTAATTAGAACTAACAATCTGCTAGACTAGGTGATGCTCTGAATGAATTGCAATTAACCACATCAGGTATCAGGTATGGTGCTACGGTTGCACACACATATATCCGAGAGCACATAGCCCGACCGATTGACATGAAATTTCTCACACACACACTTATTATCCACAAATCTGCTCTGCCTTCTGTCTGCTTTCTCTGCCGTAGTACAATGGCCATACTTCTTTGGAGATAGCTGATACTATTCTATCTTATTCCCATTAATCTGATCTTCTCTCCTATCGCTAATCTTGACGTAGTATCCGAGTCCAGACTCCGCGTAAAAACACTACAGACCACCCATTCCACTACGTTAGACTTGTGGAATTCAGATCCAGTTCTTATTATTGAGATATTGGTGATCTTGCAACTGTTGAAAAGGAATGTTAACATTATTAATGTCGCTGATATTATAAGATTTTCTACTTCCATAGGCACAAACCCTGTCTGCAGATGAAATTAAAAAATCAAAAACAATGCACCAGTTAAGACTTAGTCTTGCAGTGAGGGGTTCATTTTCGAGGTACCCATCGATGTAAGTCCAAGCTAGTCAGCGTTCTAACTTTCTGAAATAATAGTTCAGTTTGATATTTGAGTTGTATTCTAACAAGACATCGAAGTGGATAGGAAATAAGTCTGAGATTCAGAAATAGGCTGAAGTAAAGCTATTCCAGAATCGTCGAGCAGAGATACCTACCGCTTACTGCCTACTCTTCCTGCGTTACCTCTGATTTCAACTAACCAGACTGTTGCGTCTATACTATATCGTTTTGGGGGGAATGTATGCGTTTATCTGAACAAACGATCCATTTACGTTCTAGAACATCTTCAAACCATCCTACTTGTTATGATTACGCACTCATTCGATAAGAGAAACAACGAATCAGAAAGCACCTATTACACAGTTTATTGATGATCTCATTAATGCTAGTTACTTTTGCCTTTAAATTTTCCGCATTTCTAGCGAACACCCTGTATATACATATAAAACGCAGGATCGTAAGTCCTTCCAGAGCTTATAGGCTCATAAGTCCGGTTTCCAGGACTTTTTGGTGTGCATATCCCACCCCCTGGGCGGAACGCAAGCCTGTCGTAGGGTTACTAATTTTTTGGTGGGTGGGAGGCTGCTGGGTGAACTGACGTGGCGTGAAATGAAGTACTTTGCCCAAGACCACAATACATCGTCCGGTACAGGAATCAGAACCACGCTCTTACAATCATATGTCTATGTGTTTGTGTGTGTGTGTGTGTGTGTGTGTGTGTGTGTGTGTGTGTGTGTGTGTGTGTGTGTATGTGTGTGTGTGCGTGTGTGTGTGTGTGCGCGTGTGTGTCTGCATGATTGTTTATATATATATGTCTGTGTGTATGTCTCTGTTCCGAGTGTATATGTTTGTGCAAAAATTGTTACCAGACAAATGAAACGGGGGGAGGTATAACTTTTTTTTATTAGTTGACATTGGTCCTTTAAGTTGCACATATTGATAAAATAGTTCTTCAACTCTGGTAATTTTCTTCACGCTTTTCTTTATTTCAGACAAAAATATATTCTAAGCAAAGGCAACGAACTATCATGGAGTTGTGTCGTTGGTGTAGGAAAAGTACAAACTGTCAGATATCCACAAAAGGCTGCAGGTTTTTTTTGTTTTCTTTTTACGTAGATGAAACCAATACGCAAGAGCAATGGATGAGAATCCTTATAGAAGATGAAAGAAGGATTAAAGAAAAATACGTAGTAGCAGGGCAAATTGACCTGAATCGTTAACCGCTGGATTGATAAGCCACTGTCCGTTTGTTAACAACACAACCACACGTCTACTATTATTGCATTACATAAGATAGTGATAGCTTTTAGCTACGGAATGTGTGCAAGGAGCCTTCTTCGGAAGCCGTCACCCGATTCGAAGGAGGGAGAATGCACGAATTCTGCTGTGATTTGTACTGAAGTAAATAGACTCTTTCTTATGTAGTGAGAGAAGACGAAAATTAGGTATATCTTTATACTCCCGAAACGAAGGCAAATAACATGATATGCTGTGACATATTTCAGCAAGGTGTAAGAACTTCCAGAGACAGAAAGTTATCATAACTCATTTCGAGGATGACAAAAACATTATTCTCCTTCGTTTTCTGGAACGCAGCTGCACTTTCAGCGGAGAGGTGTACAGTGAGACACATTTCACAAGGTTTAGAAATCATTAGAAGAATAGACCGAGTAAGAATCTGAAGACTAACCACATTCAAGGTGACATCTCCTAATTGAACGACCTAAATCACATAATAAAGAAAGCTATTTTGGCGTTGCTTTTCATATTATCATCTTATATATACACATGAGGGTGTGTTGAAAAGTTCTTGGCTTCAGGTGAAAGGAAATACAGGAGGATCAATTAGTCATGATTTTATTCAACATATTCCCCTCTTAGATGCACACACTTATTTCTACGGTACTTCAGTCTGTCTAATCCCTGTAAAAGAACTTGGAAGTTTGGGCATGCAATCAGGCCTTTGCGATACCATTGAAGCCAGGAACTTTTCAGCGCACCCTCGATATGTGTGCGTGTTTCTGTGTGCGTGTGTGGAGAGAAAGAAAGAAAGAGAGAGAGAGAGAGAGAGAGAGAGAGAGAGA
>NC_068983.1:125272926-125273749 GCF_001194135.2 Octopus bimaculoides | reverse complement strand
GAGAGAGAGAGAGAGAGAGAGAGAGAGAGAGAGAGAGAGAGAGATGGTATCCACAAATGCGATTTAAAAGAGGTAAGAAACAAATTCCCCAATTTTGAATCGAACAAGGAATCTATTGCATGCCGGGCGATCATATTATAGAATACAGTTCAACTCTACAGTCTTGGTTATTGAAATGGCACATACAAACGTCGTTTTTACATGATAGCCACCATACTGTAATCATTTCCCTTGAGTATTTCATGCACTTTAACAAATACCCTTTCAGCAACTAACGAAAGACTTGATTGTAATGTATAACAAACTGATTATAATGTATAGCAAACTGTAATCATTCGGTGTCTATGAGCTAAGGCAAACCTGGAACATGAATAGAAAATTAGTATAACGTAATCGAATAAATTTTGTTTCAGTATAAATTTATGTGTGTATGTATGTTTGGTGAGCTGTGTGTATGTGTTAGTGTTTGTGCGTATTTGTAGTCTACGAAATATATTTTTAGCAACTCCCTGGGATATGGAATAATATGGTCTAACGCTGGGAATCAAAGTAGGTAAGACTGAATAATAACAGGGAGAAGAGTATGCAGAAACAAACTTTGGACTGATAGGTATCCAGTAGGAAAAAGGTTAGCAAACCTTCCATGTTCTCAAGAGAATTTGCAAGTTCAATGACCAGTCTTTGACCCTTTCAATACAATAGGTTTTTTGCCAAGTGCTCTCTGTGCTTTTAATCATCGCGTTATCCACTTGGCGCTATACTATGATGTAATATGATATAATATAATATACAATATATATATGTATATATATATATATATATA
>NC_068983.1:125267585-125272589 GCF_001194135.2 Octopus bimaculoides | reverse complement strand
GCTTGCAGGGTTTGCTAGCATAGTCAAATTTACTACTGGAATACAGTACTGATGAAGGAAATTGATTATTAATTGTTAATTATTAATCATAATCCTGAAACGCGTCTTCTGTTAATCATCTGAATTGGTTAGTTTTTCATTGTTTTTTCTTCTTGTTTTTGCCTTTGTGAGTTACAAGTGATGCTATCTGTGAGATTCTCAGCTTTTTTAGCTGCTATTTTCTGAACTTCGGTATATGGTGAAGCAAATATTTTGCTGATCCCTTAATTATATTTATATATATATATATATATATATATATATAGATTATATATGTATATTTGTATGTGTAGGTATATATATGTATGTGTCTCTGTGTGTAATTGTAATTATTATTATTATTATTATTATTATTATTATTATTATTATTATTGTTGTTGTTGTTGTTGTTGTTGTTGTTATTATTATTATTATTTTTATTATTATTTTTATTATTACTATTATCATTATCGCATTTGAAAACACATTGATCTACAATTGTTTCATTTCTCAACCAAAATAAGTATTTCAATTCCATTTATAAGTTGACTGCATTAATGAAAGATAACATCGGTTATTATATATATATATATATATATATATATATATATATATCTGGGTTTGTTTTTTTCATTCTTGACGGATGTATTGTAGTGACACGAGCTGGGGCGATAAGGGCTTCAGCTTACGATGATTTTGTCTCTATTATTGAAATTGTGAACGTTAATTTCAATTGATAATTTTAACTGCGAGAAAGACATTCTCGTGCCTTTCCTTGATAAGGATCAAATAGAAATGTAAATGACGAAACATTCTCTCTCGTTTCGTTTTCATCCCTTGTCCCAACTTTTGTAGCTGAAACTCCATCATGGTCGATTCTATAATTGAAATTTTAGCTTTTTTTATGGCACCATTATATAGTTCTCACCTATTTTGATGTTTAACATGACTCCGTGATTTCGTTGAATGAAATGTTCCAGCCGTTTGATTTCCCTTGTATTAAGTGTCCATGATTTCCACGCATAATAATATTGAGCCGAAAGTCGTATGTCCAGTTATAAGTTCCGTCTATTGGTTTCGATGGTTGTTCTTAAAAGCATGTTTTTGTCAGTTTTCTTGAAGCTTCATGGATTAATACAATTTTGTATGCGACATTGTTTTCTGCAATATAGTCATCGAAGAGAATATGTAGAATGTTCGTCAGCAGTCGCACAGAGTAATTTTATCACGAGTCAAGTGTGTACCAACATCATGTGAAATGAATTTTTCTTTTCTATTTCTCTGGGTGAGACTTGGAGCCAACTCGTACAAATGCAAAACAGAAGTTAAACATATATTAATAATAATAATAACAATACTAGTAGTAATAATAATAATATTAATAATAATAATAATAATAATAATAATAATAATAATAATAATAATAATAATAACGTTTCCCTAAAAGAAATGGAAAAACTTTCAAAATACAAAGACTTGGAAATAGAGGTTATTCGAATGTGGAATCTAAAAACAGAAACAATTCCTATCATAGTAGGTGGCTTAGGTTTAATGAAAAAATATTCAGACAAATACATAACAAAAACACCAGGACTTACAAATATATATAACATACAGAAAATTACACTACTGCGCACTGCACACATCCTACGCAAAACACTTTCAATACAGTAACCATAAGAGCATCACAGCAAATCACAGCACATACCCAAGGCACACAGAGCTGCGCTCGGTAGTGTTAAGTACCTAGCAATGCCGCAAGACGTCACACTGAAACTTAAATCTTGGTGCCGAATTACTTTCATCCGAAACAGCTGTAAGTTAATAAATGTAATTACGTAATGCATTTTCTTTTTTCTCATTCTTTATCATTGACTATTGCACTCGGTACTTAGCTTCTGGTTCATTTAGCATTCAGGTACTGATGACACCACTAAATTCACATGACCTCACCATGGAGCTTCGTTATACTGTACATTATAAGTAATTATCAGCATATTGTTATCTAACAACGTTCATTATTCCTGCTATGACATAGCGGAATTGTAATATATAGAATGTGTGTGTGTGTGTGTGTGTGTGTGTGCATGTGGGTATGTGTGTACGTGTGTGTGCATGTGCGTGTGTATATGTGCGTATTTTTATACGCACGTGTGTATTAGCGTGCGTGTGTGTTTGTGTTTACAGAACCGTGTATTGTATGCACGTGTAGATACAAGTATCAAGTATGAAACTTTTAAATATATATTAAAAAAAAATACATCACACAGAACATCCACGAATTTTCGGTAAAATATTTCTTATAGAGATTTATAAATATGCGTGAACTATATATTCTAGGATACTGTGCAATATCACAAATTATAGTGGTGATTTTCAATTTAATATTGAATTGAACTTATATCCAAATTAAATGTGTAATTTTATATTACTGTTCTGCATGCAATCAAGCAGTATACATCACAAAAACGATTCTATCTAGAGATGTAACCATTAAAGAGATTTACATACCAAACAATGCTTTGTTTCGTACCAAAATGAAAAAAATCCCGCTGGAGTTGTCATGTACATCCACAACGATTTTACACCTTTAACCCTGCTCGCGTTCAAACCCTGACACTAATATTACTTACAAAGCAACTTGATATAATAATATATACATCATATCATCGACTTGCATTTAACATAAAGATAATAAATTTAAAGAAAACCTTGGAATAATAAAAGAATTACTAACGAAATAGTTCAGCATATAATGCACTTCAAATTAACAGAAGGCAATATATTCTCAGGAACGGAAAATGACACCAATGAAAGAAAAAAAATGAAGGAAATTGTTTCTTCGATCTCATACAAACTTTGCTCAAGGAACAGCGTATCTGACCAGGAGCAACATCTTGGACGTCTGCTTTCCTGGTGAAATAGAACTCATCAGTAACGACAGCAACTTATTCAAACCATTTTATAATAATGTATTGTACAAAGTAAATCGAAGATGTATACTATAACACATATGATTCATCCGACACATATTTGGCCGGAGCTTCTACAAACTGAGGAAATGAATACTGAAACAAAGATTGGCCCGAAAGTCGCTTTTTGCAAGACAATAACACGAAACGTATGGGGTTTACGTCAAAGACACGATCAGAATGCATTGATTTTTTTTCCTAAAGAGAATAGTCAATATAAATGAAAGCATTATTCTTTGAAAAAGGAACATCCTTGTGACATTCAGAATAATAATCTCAAATAGATTAGGGACAATGGAGACACAATTCTTTTTAAAAAGCACTAACTTAAGACACCGAAATAAAAACAAATGCTCAGAATCCTTCACAAAATGAAAGTGGGGAGGAAGGAAAATCAGGGCAATATAAAGACAAACTCTAAGGGCTTCTATAAATTCTTCAAATAGTATTCCTGTCTTGCAACTCTTTAATGATTTAAAAGAGAGAAATGCTTTTCGAAGAAAATAGATCACTGAGTGCAAATCTGAGATGGATAAGTGAAATACTAAATAAATAATTCCAAAAGCGTTTTCAATTTCCCACAATGATATATGCGCAGTGAGATAATGAATTCTGCTGAATTCATCAACACTGCACCTCTACACAGAAAAGAAGCAACATTCGATATAATTGACATAGATTGATGATTGATATCCCATGTGATTGATATTACTTTCATATAGTTTTCTTTCAAACACCTTCCAAAGAATTTTTATACTTTCCAAACTGAATGTCCTCTCCTTAGATTATCGTGCAAAACTAAACCACTAGATATTTTTTATTTCGTATTCTCTTTGAAGAGTCTAATAGAATCCATATTGTGGTATCTTTAAACCAACCGATTTAATCTTTCTTTATCGTTCTTCCTTTTTATTCGCAGGTTACTTGTGACATTACGCAACATTTCACTGTCCCCTTGACACATATCTGTTCCCATTTGCTCCTCTGATAATATTTTTCCCGTCTTCAGAAAGCAATACATTTCAACTGCTATGAGACCTGATAGGTATTTCCAGGAGAATATTATACATGCATTGCCGACACGTGATGGCTTACCCTACCTTTAATTTTTGATCCTTGTATAATAACACTTCCTTTACTTTTATCACAGAGGTTAGTGCCCTGTTTTTCACAAAATGTCTAAGAAATGTTTCCTTTTATAAAACTTAGCATGTTTGTGAGATTGGAAACCAAAGTCCCCCAATATAGGATCCACTGGCATTCCTTTCTGCATTCATTTGAAGCAACTTCTCTTTCATTTGTTTCAACGGTTGTAATGTTCTGTATTTAGTGTTATATTCTCATTGGGTCGGATCTTGCTCTTATCTCTTTCTCATGTAATCAACAGCTAACAGCGTACTTTGTGCCTCACCCTTGGCTATGTTATACGATGTGTTGATGTGCATGTCAACTTTTGACATAATATTGGATTGAAACTTGTGTAACAGTTTGCATTTCATAGAGAATTTGGTGTTATCGTTTACAAATCACACGATGCGAAACACACATACATAAACAAACAAACACATGCACACACATGCACCCATAGAAAAACACACACACATATCTATATATATATATATATATATAAATATATATATATATTCTTTTATTCTTTTACTTTTTTTCGATCATTTGACTGCGGCAATGCTGGAGCACCACCTTTAGTCGAACGAATCGACGCCGGAACTTATTCTTTGTAAGCCTAGTCCTTATTCTATCAGTTTCATTTGCCGAACCACTATGTTACGGAGACGTAACGACACCAACATCGGTTGTCAAGTGATGGCGTGGGAACAAAGATAGACACACAATATATATATATATATATGACAGGTTTCTTTCAAGATCCGTCTACGTAATCCACTCACAACGCTTTGGTCGGTCCGACGATATAGCAGAAGACATTTGCCCAAAGTGCCCCGCAGTGGGAATGAATCTGGGATCCATGGGATTGGGAAGCAAGCTTGTTACT
>NC_068983.1:125265653-125267535 GCF_001194135.2 Octopus bimaculoides | reverse complement strand
ATATATATATATATATATATATATATATATATATATAATATAACATCATATATATATATATATATATATATATATATACACAACTACACACAGACATACATGAAAAGACCTCCATTGCTCATGTTGGTCACATTTGAATATTCATCTGCAAATATACGCACAGTTCGGAGCAAGGTTTCTGGAGGAATACACACAGGTATACAAGCATGCAAGCCACTCGCCTCCATGACAACACTCCAATCATATGAAAGATCGTCAGATTGGACTGATACCTTGAAGCATTGGCACCATTGAAGGCGTTGGTTTCCAAACGCATTAAGACACAACAGGCATCACAAGTCATCTTGCTCAGCTCTAAGAATTACTCTAATCTACTTCCCCGTGTTGTTTTCCTTTTTTATTTTGTCAGGCCTGAAATTATGAAATGCAAAGTTCTCATCGATGGGATTCGAACTCAGATCTGAGAAATTCAGGACAAATAGCGACCGGCACCTTATGAGCCCTGTATCAACTTAGTCAATTCCTGCTCTTTGTTAAGTGAAGGTTTTTTTTTTTTTACTACTGCTCTGATCGTGTCCCCCTTTTTTTCTACTAATTACCTGGTTATATCAGTTTCTGTTTGTAAATACTAGGTTTCTAGACAAAAACTGCTTTACATTTTCTGTTTTATACATTTTGTATATTACGTCTCTATTGTTCATAAGCAGATAAATGTTCAATCTTACAATGAATATCTTTTCAGATAAATGTCTATTCTTACAATCAATATATATTATATACCACCTTGTATTTACTACAGAATATAAAATTTCAATGCTCGCTACTTGTTGATGTATTGAAAATGGTATCTGAATCCGTTTGTATTTTTAGTTTTATGCTAATTCAGTTAATGGCCATCAGAATAGAATTTAACTGAAAGTAATTGCTTGAGAAGAATAACCAACGGTACGATCACCAACACTTCTTAGTAATTACTAATAGTCAACGTTTTTTTGTTTTTGTTTTTTTTTTTTTCTATCTGCGTTACTGTTATCTGAATTGATCTGCTGAAAATAGAAGCTAAATATCGGACATATATTCAACTTATGAGAAAATATTATATACTATAGTGCTTACTTAGAGTTGCTCGCAGGTTAATTAAGAGATTTACTAAGAAAGGTATTCGAAAGGGCAGGGAGATTTTTTCAAAGATTTAAAGAATATACAATAAGTTGAAAAAGCGATAGTTTTTTAATTAATATATAATCAGGCGGATAAGAAAAGATTTTGTGAATTAGTGTATGGAGAGCATATCGCTACCCATCCAATAACATCCTGCTAGATTCTCAACTGAGAGTATAATTATGCCTCGTATTGTGGTTTCGTAAGATCAAAGTCACGTTTTGGACTACTTCCTGCTACTTAGCATAAATATGATACCTTTCAAAGACACTATGATTTTCAGTAAGTTTTCATTTGCAGAGTGCTGACTGACTACATGATTTACGTCACGGAAATTGAGATCAAATGAGTAAGATTATTTCGAATAATTTTTAAATTCTGAGTACCGTAACCCGATTTTTTACCTCCAACTTTTTCTAGTCAAACAATTACTTTGATGAAGGTAGTATTTTAATTTTTCATTGCAGTGTCTAGAGGCACAGGTGAAGAGTTATCGGTCTTTGGTGTTCTCGTGGTTTATTATACATTATTTTATAGGACGCTATGATTCTGAAGAGAAGTGTCATGTTAAATTAAACGAGTAATAGCACAATTGATTTGAGTAAAGCGCATATATACATGCATACACACACACACACACACACATGTACATATCTGTCCCCGTCTTTCTTTCTCTCTCTTCATATATATATATATATATATATATATATATATATATATA
>NC_068983.1:125262132-125265189 GCF_001194135.2 Octopus bimaculoides | reverse complement strand
TGTATGTGTGTGTGTGTGTGTGTGTGTATAAGGAGAATTCACAAAAAAAAAAAGACGAAGGCAGGTGGCGTAGAAAACAAACAGATGTATTAGTTTAACGCTCGGGAAGTGAAAAAGTCTATAACGATTCGAGCCTACGCTCTTCCACAAAAATGAACACAGAAAAAACGAGGAGAGAAAATAAAGAATGTGTAGTGGCTAACAATCTACCATGGCGATTGCCGGACAGAGGGTCATTCGGGAGATCTAGGAAGGAGGGGAGATAATGAAGCAGTGGTGATCTCAGAACGAAGGTGCACGTGCGTGTGTATAAGAGAGCATGGTTATGCGTGTGGAAGAGGGCTGGGAACCTTGACGTGTGCGTGTGTGTATGTGTAGGTGTCTGGATGTGGGCTGGGAAATGGTCAGTGCTAGTGTGTTCCGACCAGAAAACCTTGTATAAATGTATTTCACAATACTTGTGGCTTTCATTATAACCTTACCTTCACCGGCTTCGCAGATCGAGTGGTATTCAACTTGCTGAAGCCTTACGGATAATATTCATACACGCACACACACACACACACACAAACATACACATACACACACACATACACACGCACACACATATATATATATATATATGTATGTATATACACACAAACATACATGTATATTAATGTATGTAAGTGTTACAAATATCAAAATCCTTGTTGTAGAAGAATATTTTTTTTAATGATTTAAAAAATGGCTTTTCTCTTGTTTATGATAACTCCTATAATGATCTAAGTTTTTATAAATCACTTTTAGTGTGCTTTTAGTGTTATTAATGATCAAAATTTGAGAGAGACAAAAAAACCTGATCTCCACAGGACAGAATTTCTTCAAACAGGTTTTGCTTTATATGGTGATCCTTGAATGTAGGCTTCGCATTTGTCCTGAGAGCGAGAACAGATTTGCATACTGGGGATGGGCTAACATTGGAAAGCAAATTTTATTTGGATTTTAATTTTGCTACAATCCTACCGGTTGCAACAGCCATTAATGGCCGATCGAAATTTGTTGCTGAGTCTCTAAAATCTGAAAAACTATTCAAAGAGATTTCTCAAAATCTATCAATCATAAGTAAGTACGACATTCTTACTAATGTCATTCATGAAATGGAACAGCAAACACGCATTTATATAAGATTGATTCCCCGATTGTAGACAGCCAACAACACGAAAACCGAAACTTAATTTACGAAATAATTATACCCAACCAAAATCTAGTATTAAAAGAATGGAATGGACTCAACTTAGAAGGCATTCAAAAATATAAAAGAAACCAGATTAAAAACTCTGGAACAAGAGATTAAGCGACGAAAGAAAGGAAGTATATCGGAATGCTTTGCTGACACATACGAACAATGGATGAGTAAAAACATAGTAGGTCTTCCCGGAACATTTTGCATTTACGATAAACTCATACCAAACAAGAAAATAAAGATATTTATAAATTTACCACTCCAGAGATTTCAAAATAACATTACACTACTTCAGCTTAGAGTATCGAATTTTCTGAAAAAATTTCCAAAATTGTGGATCTTTCATATGTGATGAAAACAACCAACGTAGTAATGGTAGTGCTAGCAAAAGGCTTCTTTGATATATGTGGTGGGGCGGAAATTTGCTACCAAGGTGAAAATTAAAGCTACAAATATTTGGAAATCGAAAACGGTATGGTTACAAGAATTGAAAACAACTATGGAAAATAATTGATAAATCATGAACAAAAAGCTTCTAAGAAAACTTCAGAAACTACAAGAAATATCACAGATGTAATATGAAATGAAGGATTTTCATGCAACAAAATCGTTCAATTTACTAAAATACCTTTCACGTTTCTATGGAGAGGATATGCATGTGAACCGTAGTAGTGTCGTTGACTGTAACAACTATATGCGGGAAATGTGCACAGAGAACATACTTCGTAGCGAAATACAGATAGGCGCTACTGGATCGATTGTCAAAATAAACAAACGATATAATCCACACGTTAATACAAACGAGGAAGAGTGCAAACCAATCGTTAGGATTGCGGCTGTATCTCTTGCGTAAGAGTTATGTTGCAACCATGATACATTTGAGGAATCTACCAGTGAGTCGGTTCCACTATATATATAACTCTTTTCATGGCTCAAAGTTGCAAAGTCAAGAACATTTGTTATAGGAAGGTGAGCCACAGTATAAAGTTTGTCAATGCAGAAGACAGAACTTAAAATTAAAAAAAAAAATATTGAATGCTTTTAGAACAGCCTATAAATGCCAAATAAACAGGTTCGTGGTACTATGATTGGCTCGTACATCGGAGAGTTTATGGTGAGGTAGACGAGAAAACTGTGCTCTGTTTCAGAAATGTTGCTGAGAATAGCAGAAGTTCACTTTTCATTCAGTTCATTTAATGATTCATTTTCATAATTTGTAGGTCTATATCAATTTCTTTCATTAATATTTTACGTTTATCAAAACAAATTTGACGTAACACTTTTATAATTGATTTTTTATAAATTAAGGAAATTAAACTATACAAACAAAAGAAAATTACGAAACAAATGTGTCTCTAAATAGAGAAACAAATGCGAATTATAATAATATATATTATAATTTTCATAATTAGCATATCTTTATCTCTGGAGAAATGGTTTATATACATATATCTTCTTCTTATTGTTGTTGTTGTTATTATTATTATTATTATTATTATTATTATTATTATTATTATTATTATTATTATTATTATTATTATAGCTGTAATCTCTAAGCATTTGGATGCGTTCAGATATCAAGTTTCTCAATTCATCAATTGATCGACTGAAAAAATAAGGAACTACCTTCATATCTTCTTCAGAGGTAAACAAAATAAACTGCCAAAAACCCCCAAAAGATTTGCAGAGAGCTGAAGAAGTGTGTCGCCTGGATGGATGTACGTTACTAATTAATTTTTGTTTCGATATATAAATACATACACAGACACAGACACACACACAGAGACACACACGCACATACACACACATACACATATATATACGCTATATAG
>NC_068983.1:125260250-125261808 GCF_001194135.2 Octopus bimaculoides | reverse complement strand
TATATATATATATATATATATATATATATATATATATATATTTATTTATTTATTTATTTATTTATTTATATCTTTGTATATATGTATGTATAACCACACACGTACGCATAAGCATATGTTCGTATGTATATATCTATGTATGAATGAGTGTATGCATATATATATATAAATATGTGTGTGTGTGTGTGCGTGTGTGTGTGCGTGTGTGTGTGTATGTGTGCGTGCGTGCGTGCATATGTGTGTGTTTATCAAGTTGCCTTACGTTCAACATATTTTATATGAACATTAACACGCTAAATAAAAATGCTTCAGTTTTCCTTTTACTAATCAAACTTGAACCATAGCTTTATGTCTCCTTTTATCGTGCTAATATTATTTTTGTACTGCATTTATCATGTATTAAACGGAAATATTACACATGTTTTTTTTGCGTTGGTAATAGACCTGAAATATCTTATAGCAGGTTTTATTAGGTTTCTGCCAATATGCACTCCACACTTCAGTGTGGGCTGTTTAGCATCCATAGTAAGGAAGATAAATTATTAACAATTAATTATAGTGATACAGGAGATTGCTGCTATTAGATAACGCATAACCTTATAAGTATGCAAGCAAAGCGATAGAGCAATAGGTTGTTTCTACTCCCCTATCTATACATAGAAACCTTTCCCACACACCACTCGCTGTCATTTTGAAGCAAACATTTGTTTTGATATTGTAGCTTTTTATATAGTGTATTTGAAAGAAATATATTTTCATAACCTCGATAAGATTTTATAATTGTGAAGTAATGAATTACTACTGCATGCATAATGCACGGATACCTTTTCTCCGTTTATACCACGTTCGGTTTTACGTGTAATCTGAACTACACGCGAAAAGTATGAGAAGTAGGGCAACAGAAAATGTGAACACGTGAACGATGTTACCTTGTAGTTTTCACTGAATAGTTTGCTATTTCCGGTGAAATTTCCTAATGCTTTGAAAGAAACAATATCTGTTGTTTGAACTAAAATAAAAGATAATCTTACAATTTTTTTTCATGAATATTTACAATTTCATAAACCATTAACATGACAAATGCCACATATTCCCGAACGGAAAATATAGCTTTTAGAAAGAATAGATTTAGATTTAAATGATGTACATATATAATTCGAGATTTTGAAGTCATAAAATGTCAGTTTCTATTGTTACATACATCATCTACTTCACTGGTGTGGAATGTATATATTGTATAGAGTTCGAGAAGTTTAACAAAGATTCTGAGTTTAATGTAAAAACATATATAATGCCAATCAAAGCCTTGTGAATGAATATGTAGACGAAACTGAAATTAGCCCGTCGTGTAGGTGTATATATATATATATATATATATAAAATTATTTAAAATTATAATACAGGGTATCAAGAGATACCACCACGCTGAAAAAATAGCAGTCAAATCCTGACACTAAAACCACAATTATGGTTTTAGTGTCAGGATTTGACTGCTATTTGTTCAGGGTGGTGGTATCTCTTGATACCCTGTATTATAATTTTAAATAATTATTACCTT
>NC_068983.1:125257427-125259759 GCF_001194135.2 Octopus bimaculoides | reverse complement strand
ATATATATATATATATATATAATTATATTGCATTTTCTTTCGAAAAATTATGGAACTGCTTCGGAGTGTTCAGCTTGAACCCCGAAACGCTAGTAAATAATATTATTTAAAGAAGAAAAAGAATTAGATAATTATGTTGTATTAGATAATTATTTTGCATTTATGATATACATTAATACCACAAATAAATTAAGACACTCCGAACATATCAAATGTTTTGTTTAAGAATATAATAGAAATGTGAAATATATGAAAGAAGAATATACATGAAAATATAAGCGAGAAAAATTCAATATGTGGAGTGATATAGCGAATATAAGAAAGTCTTATCGAAAATTAAAAATTTAGAATTAAAAATCAAAAATTATATGTTAGAAAACTTAATGATGAATTTAAAAGCCAGAGCAATATATTTGTTTTAAGAGTTCGAAAAAATATAACGAGTTATAATAGCAGGTTAGAGATATTTCTACAGCCGTTTCAGGAGTCCATTTGTCCTGGTAAGATTTTATAATTCAAGTATAGACAATGTCCCTTTCTTCAGGAAAATAGAGAGCAAGCTTCGAAAGAAAATACAGAGTAAGGAAATTTCTTTTAAGGTTGCATAATGCTGGTCATATGTTATGGGGTTAGATACTCACAATTTTTATATCAACTTGGTTAGGCATGATGGAAAAACAGAAACTTAAAGAAATTATGAATGACTCTGGGTAACAATGAATGATAGAAGAGAAATTAGAATACAAAGGTTGTTATTTATCAAATCGTGCTTTATGGATTTTCATGAAGGTCCAATGAAATTTGTGAGTAAATGAATGAAGCGTATCGGAAAATTTATTTAATGTACCTGAATCATACGATCTAAGAATTTATCCATAATAGCGTTATTGGGGAGAGTATTCGCTATTATAGACCACAATATTTTAAAATTAATATTACTATATCTTTGATTATGTATATAGGAGGCGAGAGTTGTTGAGGTTTTATATTTAATATTGGTAAAATACTTTAAATGGGTTCCATATGTTTCTTTCGAAGTCTATAGTACAAACTATATAAGTTCTAGCATGGTATTTATCTGATATAGGGATGACGCACTCCTTGCTACTAACGGATTAGCTAAACCGGCGATAGAGAGAATAAAGTAATCATTAAGAATATTCCTCTTATAATTATTTAATCTTAATATAGTATATGATAGGAATACTAAAGTCGTAAACTTCCTGGACGTGACATTAAATCTTAAAACTATACTTTATTACCCTACCGTAAGCACAATCAAATAATACAACATATAATATTTCCTCAAATCATTCTAAATCTAACATTAACAGTTTAGTCACGACTGTATTGATAAGGATTTCCAATCTTTCGGCTAGTTACGAAATATTCAATGCGCACACACCTATCTATAATTAAGCCTTAAAATTAAGCGGCTTTAGCAACGAAGTTTATTATATACCAGATCCTAAAATTAAAACAAAATTATCTGACAACTCTGATTCTAATTTTGAATCAACTAAAATGGTTGCCTCACTGGAAAATATAAGGAAAACTAAGCCTTTAGGTAATCATATTAAACCAAATGAAATAGGACCCAACAATAAACGCAAATCCTTTACACATGCACAACATAATATGTCTAAATAATCTGAATCTACAAAGCACGAAGTAATTAGGTTTGCCCCAACCTTCTCCCTTGGTGTTAAAAACCTACCTAAGCTATTCTTCAAAATCCAAAGATATTATTTTCCAAAACATCACAAATATTATCCAATATGTAACAAATCTTCTATAAAATTGTCGTACTCCACACTAAATTATGATTAAATCTATACAGGTCATATACAATTTACTATACAACTTGAATGAATTCGCTGTAACTTTATTATCAAAAGTTCTATAATCTTTTACAAAGATTATAAAAAGATGGTGTAATTGACCCCTACACAGGAACTATATAAATCTCAGTAGCTCATTTCTGTTACCCTTTTTTACTTGTTCTGTATAGCATGCGTTACATATCATGTTCCACAAAGGAAATCAACGTTGGATTGTAATGCTGACAAACAACCGTGAAAACAGCTTTTCATTTAATTACTTCCTTTGTCTTACTTACAATAACAACGGGCAATTATCAAATAACAGTATTAATTAATTATAACATAAATTTCTGTCTATCATACAATGTAAACTCAGAAATACCAGATCCATGCAATTAATTCATTTCAATACATATATAGAAATAAAAACGTTTAATTGGGAGGCAACTGTTAACTCTACCTAAATATTCTAATTAGCGTGACAAATCCAAGAATATACATGTACATAT
>NC_068983.1:125251917-125256718 GCF_001194135.2 Octopus bimaculoides | reverse complement strand
GTAGGGTCAGTTGGACACCGTTTGTGAGAAAAAGAGAAAAACCACACCATGGTGCAATTCACTCGGACAGAAATTTGGAAACGACATTCTGTACTGCTTGGCTTTCGCGCTGGAACGTCCAATAGGAACATTTCAGAGTGTTTGGGTCTCAATCTGAAAACAGTGCAAAGGATTCAGAGAAAGTTGGATAAGTCTAATGGTGATTACGAAGGTACAACAGCTCGGAAATCTCACTCTGGTCGTTCTCCGTCTCCGAGAGTTGCAACAATCTGTTGGAGTAGGAAGTGAAGTCCGTTCTGTGATTCGACCAAGCGCTGCTCTCGAACAGTAGAGCAAAGTACTGTTGCCTAGCGGAACACATTTGTTTGGGATTAAGATGTGTGTACCTGTCGTATTACCTTAAAATTGAATTGTGTATCTAAGATGCGGTGCCTGTGCCATACGGTTCCACTGATCAGCTTTTGTCTTTTCACGTACACGAGCATGCGCCTTTGTTAGATAACGCAGCCTTCGTGTTTCGACTAGAAGAATTGGTCGCGATGCCTTTTCTCAACACCTCATCTGATTTCTTGACTGTGACCCCCACCTTTTCGTCCGATGTCACTTTGTTCAATATCGATTCATCCACGTCTTTTTGTCCGATGACTTTTTTGTCCAACAACATTTTGTCCAATTTTGAATAAACTCTTTAGAAAACAAGGTGAACATGAAAATCAAATAATTATTGAGAATTTTATTCATAGGATTCAAGTAAAGTACTGTCGGAAAATGTATTTAAAACAAAGTCATTTTTAAACAGTAATAAGATATAACTAATGAATTATGATTACTTAAGATTTATACAAACAATATGGCACAATCTTCAAAAAATCATTTTCTCTTGTTGACCCATATTCAATGGACAATCTTTTGAGGTGTTCAGTTATTCTTTGATACGTTGGACATGAATTTCACGGACATCCTCGAAGTATTTGAGTCATTTTACCTTGAACGAACCCCTCCTCTTCCTTCAAAATGTTTATAAATCTCCAAATATTCAAATGTGCTCCACCCGACGAACGATTTATCGCAGAATGACCCCCGCCCCCTGCAGTAACATTTGTTCTGTGAAGATCTTGAAGAATATGCTGGTTAACATTCTATACAGCTATCGGGAATGTAGGTCGTTTTCTCTTTCGTCTACCACCACACCCTCTCACAACGCCTATGTATGTCAAGTCGAAGCAACCGATGAATTCAGCAGGTATTTCTGCATCGTCTATTCATTCTTCATAGGCCTCATCGACATCTTCAGCGGGTAGGAAGGCTAATGCTGAAAACCATCGAATTTTAAGAGAGAATTCAAAGTCGTTATCGTATTTTTCTAAATCTGTAATTTTTCGAAATACTTTTTGGCTCAAATGAAACAAACATGCCATGATAGATGAATTAGGGAATGATCAAATAAATGCCTTATGAACTGCAACTTCAAAATCTGCCATGAGATCAAATAAATATGCATTAGGTTCCATAATTTTCAATTGCTCGAAAAATAATCCCTATGTCTGCTTTGCTTTATTCGGCAGTAATGCAAAACCTATGGAAGACTGCTACGTTTAACTTGTACATGAACGGTAAACAGTTGAAACGACTGTTCTGGCACAATTTTGAACGTTCCAGCACATGCCCAATGTAGATATGATGCTATATCCTAAAGAGCACTTCCTGATGTAAATACTAGTATGCGCTGTTTATCCTCGATTCCCGAATCGTATCTCAGGAACTGTTAGCCATTATAAAGTTTACGATATTCTTCAGGTATTTCAAAACCATTTCTAGCCCTGGATTAGCGAGAAATCTAGAAAATTTTTGTCGGAAGCTTTGAATAGTCCTTGAAAGTAGAGACAAACGAGGAAATTCAGAGCAAGTATTTTCTGTTAGCTACGTAAACTTAGCCACTATTATACTACGCGAACTTGCAGCTATGTTTTCTACCACTTCATGCTTTATTTCTGCAACTGCTTTTCTAACATTTAACGAATGTACATCAGCTGGATGAAGGTGCTCACTAGAAAAATAAATAATTTTCAGCTCATTGGTTTCCGTTACAATGGGAATTCGCACAGCCTTCTTTTCTCACATCTCCAGTATTTTTTTACCTAGTTTTGTATTACTCCAATGAAAATCGTAGATGTAATAACTGTCAACTACTTTTCTTTGGATTTTGGTCGAGACTATGAACTTTGTCATTTTGGGATGGGTAAATTTAAAATGTGCCCACCAGATTTGCAGCACTCTCTATACAGAGCATCATACTTAAGAGAGAGAAGGAAAAAGAGAAAGTAAAACTGTTAATAGAGAAGGAAAAAGAACGATAATAACGATCCTATAACGAGGTTCGTTATAGTTCTGTAAATATATCATTAGAGATGTTTGACCTTGTTTTCGAAAGAGTTTATTTAAGATTGGATACAAAATAGTTGGACAAAAACTCATAGGGCAAAAAGACGTCAGACTAAAAGATGTGGACGAAAAGATGTTTGATGAAGTGACATCTGAAGAAAATACAGAGCACCCTTCTTGACTAGAGCTGCTTTTACTCTATTTCTTTCTACTGCTAGTCCTTTGCTCAAACTTATAGATTCTATTTTTATTATCCGCTTAACTAACTCACTAATCTAGTCTCTGACTGCTTTGCGTGCTGTGAAAGACGGGTTGAGCCTCAGTAAACGGGTTCCTGTCTACGGAGTCTAAGTAGACTATACAAATCGCAAATTTATTGTTTGTGATGTCAACTATTTTAAATTTTGGACACCCTGTGCTATCCTTATCTGCTTCCCTACAGAATACCCAATCTAGATGACCCTAAAACTAATGCTCAGTATATTCCAACAAATGATTCCAGACGCCTGAAGTAATTTGACCTGGAAGCATGTTGTCTGCTGCTGTTCACGTCCCGTACCGCCAACTTACCTCCAGGATCCTGGAAGATGTTCCATATCATCAGCTCCATGATTTTCAGGAACAACCCGGCGACTCCATCTGCTGCTTCCAGACGACATGGAGATGCATACATCTCATAGACTCTGAAAATGGGTTCCAAGTCTTGCGGTTCAGACGTTCTGTCCTCACCGATGGCCGTCACATCAACGTTTAGTGACCAGTTGTCATTTAGCAGGTGAGCCTGAATTTCAACGTCATCTAATGTCATTTGCATTCAGACTGATTATTCTGAGCAAGGCCAAAGTGTTAGAATAAAAATAAAATTGAGAAGGAAAATTTACTCGGTTTTTTGTGAATAGGTGGTTTGTCCGTACCTACGATCTCATTGGGGTGTTTCCACAAACATATTACCAAGTTCCGTCGGAAGTCACCGATTTCTCAGTAGGCAGTAGTAAGGAACTAACAATAAATATAATCTCCTCAAGGGTTTTAGCGAGTGAGATTTTGCTTTCTCGTCTGGCTGAAATCTCACTCACAACCACTGTTTCACAAATACTTCCTCTTTGTATACATACTTCCAGGTTCCAAACGGAACTTAATGCCTACCGAATTTGAGCCTCGGTGGCTCTTTCCACACTTCTCGCCATTAATCCAATTGCACGATACGTCACTGTGCTGTGAAGTTCGATAGCTAGCGATTCTCAATCGACCGACTGTCTGGCCTTTTTGATTTCTTCCTCAGAGAAGTTTATACTTTGAAAAAAGGACCTGGTGGCACTAGCGAAAGGCAGGCTCATGATTTTAACTACCGTTGTATTGAGATTTTTGTCTCTTCTTTCGTCGTTGCTACATTTGTACCAGTTGTTGTTATTGTGTTTGTTGTTGTTATTGTTGTTGTTGTTGCTGCTGCTGCTGCTGCTGTTGCTGCTGCTGCTGCTGTTGCTGCTGCTGCTGCTGCTACAGCTACTATTGTTGTTGTCGCATATATTTGTGTCGAACATTGTCTCCGTTATGTTGATATTGCTATTTGTCAAATCATACACAGATGACTTCTGTTTGTTCACGCTTTTATCATTGGTGTTGTTGGGTTCCGCACTTTTCCTTGTCTGTTCTACTTCAAACTGTTATTTTGGTGCTGTAGCTGTTGTTAAAGCTGTTGCTGTTGTTGTTGTTGTTTTTGCTGCTGTTGACAGAATTGTCTTTCAAGAGCTCTTTCTTGAAATATTCCGGTCTGTCAAGAATTTCAGCGTTACTCGTCTTAAAAATAGGTTCATTGCTTGTATTTTTCTTAAAGAAACGACATAGTTCGTCGCGCTCACTTCCTCTTAAATTATGATCTAGTAGCGTCCCTTAGTCTCTCTCCCTCTTTCACATACGTGCATCACCGCGTAGAGAAAAAGTTTTCTCCATAGCTGGAAAAAGGAAATATGCATGATAAAAGCAAAATTAAATTGAGATGTCCCCCCAGTCGTGGGAGACAACACAGGAACAACACCAATCAATAGTAATTAACTTATTTCGACTATGGTATAAATTTCAAAATTAGATACAAACGTTTTGAGTGATATTTTTCGCAAATTTCACGGAGCGAGGTTAAACGTGGCTTGCCGAAATCACGGCTACTGATATTAATGATAATAACGATAAGAATGATAATAATTCTTTCTTTACTAGCCACAAGGGCCGACAATAATAAGGTTGGACATTACAAAACATGAAGAACAAAGTGGGGTTACATAAGGTGTCGTCTAATAAGTGGATAACAATGAAAAATATAAAAATGAAAAATCCTAGAAGAGGCAAGCAACTCAGAGCTACTCAAGGAGCCCCCACGAAAAATCCACAAGCGCCCCGATCACTTGGGCAAGAGCCCCCCCCT
>NC_068983.1:125250004-125251808 GCF_001194135.2 Octopus bimaculoides | reverse complement strand
CTCTCTCTCTCTCTCTCTCTCTCTCTCTCTCTCTCTCTCTCACTCACTCTCTCTCTCTGAGGCATCACCCACCCTTCACCCACCTTTCCACAAATTTGCTAGAAGTAAGGACTTCTTTCTCAACTTTCACTCTTCTGCCAGATGCTATCTGAAAATGTTGATTGGCGGTGGGCTAAAGAGGGAAGTATCTGTCTTCAGCCCTTTCCGTCTAGACTACCACACAACCTCTTTCGCTACAGCTACGAGACAGATGAAAATTGCATCCCCTTGCCGACCAAAGTAAGGCGGTGGTGCATTCCTCATGATGGAATCAGCCGACAAGCGAACACGTCCTTTACGTGACAGCAGGTATTCGACATAACTCCATATATCGGATATGGTCGGGCAATGGACGAGTGCGTACAGAACTGTTTCGTCGCTCTGCACACATCTTGGGCAGGTCCGACTGACCACACTTCCGTGCCTGTAGTGTTTATCTCGAACAGACAAAACAACACGGTAGCACTGCCAGTCCAGGGGGTTCTGAAATTTATCCATAGGCTTGTATTTGAGTAGAGACCAGGCTGGAAGAAGCTCAATATCTGTACAAGAATTTGTACAGATAGAAAGAAAATCCTAGTAGAATATTTACCGAACAGTAAAGAAACAAGCTGCTAAAGACTGTGAATAAACACAGCTAGTAATTCGAGAAAAAGGACAAGAATGAAATACAAAGTGAGAACGTCAGACATTGAAAAGTAACTTTTGCATGGCCAATTTTGGTGTACTATTGAAGACGTATGTGGAACAAAATCCTGGGCATGTTTAAAAAAGGGCAATATTAATGGTAGCAGTTCAAGATCAAGCGATGAAACACACAACTAGAGAAATCATATATATGGAGTGATATATGGAGTGAATGTGTGAGAAAAATATAGAGCTTGTTGAGAAGTAAAATACAATAATAATCCGTTTTACCAAAGGTATAAGGCCTGAAATTTGTGGGGAGGAGATTAGTCGATTACATCGAACCCAGTGTTTCACTGGCACTTAATTTATTGACCCCGAAAAGATGAAAGGTGAAGTCTACCTCTGTGGAATTTGAAATCAGAATTCGGCGACATACCTAGAAGCACTTCGGCAGGCCTGCTAACGATTGTGCCAGATCGCCACATTATGATAATAATAATGGTTTCAAATTTTTCCACAAGGGCAAAACTTTTGGTTGGGAGTATGTCGATTATATCGACCGCAAACCGTCACTGGTACTTAATTTATCGACTCCCAAGGGATGTCGACCTCGGCAGAATTTGAATTCAGAATGTAGCGACGAGAAAATGCCGCTAAACATTTCGTCCAACGCGCTAAGGATTCTGCCAACTCAGCGCCTTCTAATAATAATAATAATAACAATAATAATAATAATAATAATAATAATAATAATAATAATAATAATAATAATAATAATAATAATAATAACAGGAATGCATAAAAAGCTGGGGGGAAACTTTAACAACATACTAGCAGATCCAGAGACAATGCCTGAATGGCTCACAAAAGGGAAAACCATCTTAATCCCCAAATCCACGGAAACGGAGAAACCACAAAACTATAGACCTATAACCTGTCTCACTACGATCTACAAAGCCTTTACTGCAATAATATCGCAGAGATTAAGTAAGCACCTGGAAAATAACAACCTGTTTCCAGAAGAGCAGAAGGAATGCAGCAAGGGCTCATACGGCTGTAAAGATCAATTATTGATCAATAAAGCCATAACTGAAGACAGCCGCAGAAAGAAGAAAGGCCTCAGTATGGCCTGGGT
>NC_068983.1:125228440-125248249 GCF_001194135.2 Octopus bimaculoides | reverse complement strand
TCTAATTGATGTATCAATACCAGCAGATGACAACGTTTCTCTAAAAGAAATGGAAAAACTTTCAAAATACAAAGACCTGGAAATAGAGATAACTCGAATGTGGAATCTAAAAACAGAAACAATTCCTATCATAGTAGGTGCCTTAGGTATAATAAAAAAATATTCAGACAAATACATAACAAAAACACCAGGACTTACAAATATATATAACATACAAAAAATTGCACTACTGGGTACTGCACACATTCTACGTAAAACACTTTCAGAACAGTAAACATAAGAGCACCACAGCAAACCACAGCACATACCCAAGGCGCACAGAGCTGCGCTCGGTAGTGAAGTGAAAGCACGTTATAAAAATAAAACTACTGAACAATAATAATAATAATAATAATAATAATAATAATAATAATAATAATAATAATAATTACTATTATTATTATTATTATTATTATTATTATTATTATTATTATTATTATAGCTGTATTGAATAAAAAAGAAAGAACTTGCATGATAATCGAAATAGCATGTCCCGTAGAGGATAGCGTCAAAGAGAAATAGGAAGAAAAACTGGACATGTAGGACGATTTGAAGTGCGAAGGTAGTGGTCAATGAGGAGAGTAGACGTGATAGCAATACTAATTTGTTCACTGGGAGTATCAGCACTCAACTACCAATATGGATCAAAATGATCGGTACAAATGTAAAGATAGAACGCCTACAAAAATCAGCATTCCTTTTAACTGCAAGAATTCTTCGCTGGGTCCTTGATGCGTGACCAGTAAACAAGTCTCACCTTAGTCTGCTGGCTGTGGACATATGACACTTTCCGTCATACCTAGCAACATATGCTGACGGCAATAATAATAATAATAACAATAATGATAATAATAATAATAATAATAATAATAATAATAATAATAATAATAATAATAATAATAATTAGGAGGAGGAAGAAGAGGAGGAGGAGGAGGAGGAAAAGATAATGATGGTGATGGTGGTGGTGTATTTAGTGGTTTTGCTTTCTTTATAAATTGCAAATGCTCGAAATATAAGGAGAGTAGAATAACGGTACAAACAGGTTAGTCGTGGTTTGCTTGTAAAAATATGTGATAAGAACGAAAGCTAAAACAAAGATCTCACAATATATTGAAAAGAATGAATATTCCTTAACAGCGGGGATGCTGATGAGAGCCACTCGAGTAACACTCCACGAAACCTCCGTCGCACTGTGCACTATCTCATGGACCCATACTCAGAATTGATAAGGTAAAGTAAGCAGATTTT
This sequence comes from Octopus bimaculoides, assembly GCF_001194135.2. Taxonomy (NCBI): domain Eukaryota; kingdom Metazoa; phylum Mollusca; class Cephalopoda; order Octopoda; family Octopodidae; genus Octopus; species Octopus bimaculoides. The sequence continues at coordinate 125,246,962 of NC_068983.1, read as the reverse complement.
ATCAATTTTATGAAAGCAATTTTATCTTTCACAAATTGTAGCAAATTTAATATTCCAACTATCGAGAAAATACATTAATTAAAAATTATTCATTGCGAAAAGTTCCCACAATGAAATATTGCAATGTATGCAGACCTAAATAATTTCGATTTGAAATTTATAATATTTATCTCTCCCACTCTACATCAACAGGCTGCATTATGTATCTTCATTCTATTTTCTGCTACTCTCTCCCGCTTATCCGTTCCTTTTCCCTTTTTTCTAGATTTTTTTCCTTCTATATCTGTTTAAAGGCTTATAAGCATTCGCGTATATCACATTTTTCTTTCTTTCACATTTCTCAGTATAGATACATTTTCTGGTTAGGTTTAATCAATATATTTTTGCATTGCCTTGGTTTGTGTTGTTCTTATGTTCCATTCATTTGGAGAAATATCAGAAAATTGCTGTCACTTTGGCAAGGATAAACATGCTGTTTCTTATTATTTTCATTTTCTATCTACTTAATCATTAATCTATTTCCTGCAGTACTGATCCCTATTACTGATTTCAATAAAAAATTAATTCGTTTTCTTTTCATATTTCATAATTTTTCTTGTTTCTTTTTCTACATTCATTTAAGTTTTACAATGTTTCATCACGTTTGTTTCCACCTTGCCTTTCTCATGTAACAATGTCGTCGTTTCCAGCAGCCATAAGTATATTTTCTTAACAGAATTCCACGTCTCTGTTCCATATTTTTCACTTTATATGTTTCTTTCAAATGTAACCATCTTTGTTTCTTGTATTTATAATCTTATTAAATGCACTAAGTAACATATGTTTTGGTTATCTGAATATTTTTCCGTTTCTGTACAAAGTTTTAGGTGCTGAACTGCAAAATTCTTCTAGTTTACACCCGTCACCGACATTTTCTGAAATAATTTTGGTCTTTTATTTAGTCTAACCTAAAGCTAACAGTCATCGCAATTATTTTTTCCAACGTGGAGAAAGAACTAAATTCAATTGTTCAAAATGTTGCAAATAAATGTATTTCATGAATAAAACGAATAACAAACTCAGAAAAATATGGAACATCTTTAAAACAGTGTGTTAACAACGCAAGTTTTTCACGATAAAAATTCAAGTTAACAATACAAGAAATGTAGTTTAAAAACATGCAGTAGCATGTTCCTGCTTTTTTTTTTTTTGTTACATTTCTTAAAGAAGCATTACATCTGTCTGTCAAGATTCTGATAAATCCTAAAACCCCATGAACTATGACATGATATAAAAACGAACGTTTCCCGATTCACCTCGGGTTTCGAGTTTTCTATATTATTTACTGACTTCAGTATCACATGTAATTAACATCCAAGAAATACAACTCCCTTCACGTTAGAAAACATTAGAAAACGTCAGAAACAACAATTTGTTTTTCAAAATCGTCGCTTTTTCAATCCCATTTCATCTGATAACACGTTTATATATCCTTGAAAATTACCTCAGTAACATTTCAATTTTCTGGCTGGAACTCCGGGCTTGGAAGGCTGTGAATATACCACTAAGGATCAATACTCTTGAAATCATATGAACAAATAAAACACGATTGATATGTAATTCCACACTGCACACATGTAAGCATCTCGAAATCATCGTGCATAATGCATTTAAATTCCGGAATCACTTTTGTTAGCCTTCTTTCATTCGTAAGAATAGGCCCAATAGATGGTGACAGATATTTGTTTCCGTATGAAAGAAAAGCTGTTTAGCAGATACTAGTTACGTTGTTTATGAAAGTAGCAATACTCTAAGTTCGTACTTCAGTCCAGCAATTCTCTACAATACATACCGTCTGTACAATAGCGCTGGTCTCCAATAGCATCACATTAAATTTACAATGTATGTACTTTTCACATATACAGCAGATCGACAATTCTAAAGCTTAGAAATGCAGAAGTCTAGATGAATGAAAAGGTATAATTATGATTTAAGGTATAAATATGTCAAAATGTACAGATATCGAGGTGGAAGCGTTATTTGCCAGTGTTAATAACACTCCATAAATGTAAACATTGTAATTTTATGTTTGATGAAAAAGAAAGCCAATAATATGTTTTGGAGTCAATCCCATAAATTTAATTATATAGAATGACAAATTTAAAGAAGAAAAAATCTTGTTTGTAATGTTTGCAATGTAGTGTTATATTAGTCTACCAAATACAGTTACTTCGGCCGCGTGCGAAACGATACATGGCTGTGCCCTACATATTAATGTTAGATAATACTCTAATTTTGTTGTTCTTGATTTATATTTAATCCGCATCACATTTCGTAGAAAACAGTACGTAATAATTTCGGAAATTTTCCTTTCTATCCTTTGTAATAATATTCGGGTGCAGTTATTTTACCCGAATTATTGTCACGTACCCAGAGCAGTACATACTTAAGCAGATACTACTAAGGTTTTTCTGTCGTGATATCTGTTTGCTTCTCACTAAATGTATTTGTAAATTCTGACGTATATTTGAATATCTCTTGACTTTAAAGACTGGTCACAAACTGTATCACTTCTATATTAGTCTTCTGATTCTACAGCCTTCCCTAGGCATTAATTTCTTGTTTCATGATTGTGTTGCTTGCCGGACTTCTCATTCTTGATAAGACTATTGTACAAATAAGATGATACGTCTCATTCTGCTTTGGCTCACAAGTTTTCAACGGTTTTTAGAGTTTTCTACTGGCCTAAATTTCTCGGTTGTAACAGAAGAGTATCCATGACAATTTGCAAAGCATCTAAACTTTGTGTGAAGAAGACGAGTGAGCAAACCTGAAGAACGCCGTTCCTTTTAGAAACGTTTGAGGGTAGATGAACAGCCATTGCAACAGCTACAGAAAATTACATATCGTCGCTGTTGATTTAAAAATTCAGCGCATGTAGACTGCAACAAGCACACATGTAAAAACGGACCTTTGGGATAAATGGTAGGTTTTAATATACATCTAGATCAAGGAATTTCAGATGGGAGGGGGTTCAAAGTTTTAATTAAGACTGAAGACATCGCAGTACAACATTCTCTGCATATTTTGGAGGAAGGACTTTGAGGAAGAATAGCAATTGAGGGGTATGTAGTGGCTGATAATGTGCAGACACACACTCGAGCTACGAAAATCTTGAGAGTTTCCTTGACGGCGAGTAGGTGTGGGAATGCTGTCAGCAATGTATTGGTATTTGTGACATTCTTTATATATATATTCGTCACACTCCCTCTTCCGCAGCTTATCTCTTTGACTAAACTGCAGTACCTATTGAATTGCAGACCGAGGCAGGGCGCCTGACACTTAGAGAACCCTCAAAACCTCACACCCTTCTGCCAGTTAGGCAATGTGGTCGGTGGAATTTACACTACAGAGTGCAACGTTCGACGATATCGTCGAGTAGAATTTGTGTTTCGACGCGAAACAACCAGTTAGTCTGTTTCGGTTAACTGTTGGATTCGGGCCCATGGATAATTTCCAGAAATCACGTGAATGACAGTAATGACGAGTGGGAACATTAGCCGAGTTTAGGAAGGCTGCCAGTCGTGCTTGCACGATCCACGCACAAATGAATGAAACGGTTCTGCACACACTCGATCAGTGTCCGAGTAATGACATGCGGGGTTGTGTCAAACAGAAACTGTCGTATGTTGGACGGAAAGGAATATCAAATGAATTCATTATGAGTATCATCTTGCCAGTTTCTTTACGCTGGAAAAAAATGCTGTTTTAGCTCTCTCTCAGTTTGCGGGAAATTGCATGTGTTGAACTAGACTGGGAGGCCTGAGGATAGAGACCTTCCTCTTTGGCCAAAACCTCACCACCTTTTTCAAGCATCATTTTAACTGGAAACTGAGAATGCAGACATGAGTGCTGAATTACAGTTAGATGTGATGATGATAAAGCGAGAAAATTCCTGCACTCAATATATGTTTATTGGTTGGCGGAGGAGAATGGGACGGAGCACCAGTCCTAGTGACAATGGTGATTGTTGTTCATGCTGCATTCGAACGACTTCCCGCCTTTGAGGTAATATTTCTTCTTTCAAATTTGTTTCTTTGTTTCCGTTATTTTCGTATTTACACTCTTGTTATGTAATTGTATCTTGTCGCATTTTAGCGTCTTGTATTGTCTTCCATGGTTTTGAGAATTGTTAACTGTTAATTAATAAAGGAAACATTATTATTATTATTATTATTATTATTATTATTATTATTATTATTATTATTATTATTATTATTATTATTATTGAGTGAGAAATCAGCGAATATTTGTACTGAGACACAAATATTGGAAACCGAATATACCCATTATGACACGCTCTCTGATAAGGGTACACCAGCACATGCTTCACAACCATATGTGCGCGGCATGGTGATCTTTATCACGATAAACAGCGCATGAATTTGCAGATGGGTCTCAGTTAGATGTTTCTTTTTTTTTTTCAGGTTGAATAGCCCATCTGGCTCAAACGGTCCCTGAATAAGGTTTCTTTATAGATGTTGAATAGAACACCCATATTTCCAGGGGTGAATAATTCTAACTCCAGAGGATTCTCCTCAACACGGGGCTATGATTCTCCTCCGCTACTTCTGTTCGTGATCAGAGATGCACATATCGTCAGCTACTAAAGGACATACTTGAAATGTTAAGGTCGAATAAATGACAAGCGAATCTGTGATATTGAGCAGAATATTTGCCGTAGCTCGTCCTTTACACCAAGACAAATCATGTACATAGTAACACTTCCAATCAGTTAAGATCAGAAACCATGAGAGCCACTGCCTGCTACTGCTTGCTACCAAAGTGGCACTGGGGTACAAATTTTCCAACCCTAATATACCTATCATGACTACCCGTCTGAGACAGATACACCAGGCACATGCATCACAACCATATGTGCCCGACATGGTGATCTCATATCAAGATAAACAGCGCATATATTTGCGTGTGGGGTCCAGTTAGAATTTTCTTCATTGAGTTGCACATCCCCTCAGAAGTTCTTTGAATAAAGGTTGTTTAAGTGTTTTAAACGAAACACCCATGTTTCCAGAGATGAATTATTCAAACTCCAATGAATTCCTCTCAACACATGATTACGATATTCCGTCACTACTTCTGCGCGTGATCAGAGATACACATATCGGCAACCAGCATGAGATATGCTCAACTGGTTAAGGTCGAACAATTGACAAGCAAACGTGTGGTATTCGACAGAATATTTATTGTAGTCCATCTTTTACACCAAGACATAACATGTACATGATAACACTTCCAGTCAGTTAAGATCACAAGCCATGAGAGCCAGTACCTGCTATCACTTCAGTATATTTTTTTATTATTTTTGTTCTTCTTCTTCTTCTTCTTCTTCTTCTTCTTCTTCTTCTTCTTCTTCTTCTTCTTCTTCTTCATCTTCTTCTTCTTCTTCTTCTTCTTCTTCTTCTTCTTCTTCTTCTTCTTCTTCTTCTTCTTCTTCCTCTTATTATTATTATTATTATTATTATTATTATTATTATTATTATTATTATTATTATTATTATTATTCACCAGTCTTATTTTGATAACTAGTTTCCACTGTACTACCAAACGCAGCTCTTTGTGCATTGGGTGTGTGCTGTAGTTTGTTCTGGTACTTTTATAGTTACTGTTTTGAAAGTGTTTTACGTAAGATGTGTGTGGTGCCTTTAGTTCTATTTTCTGTATGTTATATATAGTATATATATATACATACACACATTGTATATATATGCAAGTCCTGGTAGTTTTGTTATTTATTTGTTTTGAAGTTTTTATTATGATTAATGCACCCACTATAATAGGAATTCCTTGTTTTTAGGCTCCACATTCGAGTTGCCTCATTATTTCCAGATCCTTGTATTTTGAAAGTTTCTTTTAGAGAAACGTTGTCATGTATTGGTATTGATACATCGATTAGAAGGCAATTTTTTCTTGATCATTTCTGACAACTATATCCAACATATTAGCCTTGACTTCTCTATATGTGTGTATTACCATATCCCAGATAATGGTTGCTTTCTCATTTTCTCTGACCTGTCTGGGGGTGTACCTATACCATCTTTTTTTAGTTGTTATTCCATAGTGCTGGCATATTTCCAGTGTATAAAGGACCCTAACCATAACCCTAACCCTAACCCTAACTCTAACCCTAACCCTAACTCTGTTGTGTCTGTGAATATGTTTCTTCTTAGCCATGACTGGGTAGCCAGAGACAATCTCATTTATTGTTTCTTCTCCATCACCTCATATTGCAGTTAGTTGTATTTTTCTCATAATCTGTATTTGGTGATTTCTGGTGGGAAGGCTTTGATCAATTAAAAGTCCTTCAGTCACTACTTTGAGTTCAGAGCCTCTCAGTCGTTCTTGTGATTTTGCTTCAGCTATTTCTATTGCGCTTAGCTCAATCCAATATTTGTCATGTAGAAGCATTTCTTGCCATTGTCTTTTCATGATACCTTGTTGTTGCAGTTTTAGTTTGGATTTCAGTTGCTTTACAGCCCATGTTGCTTCTTTTTCTTCATAGCTGTTAGGAACTATGACTTCTTTTTTGTATTTTTCATCTGTTCCTGAAGTAGGTGTTTCTGTAATGCTATGGTGGTTATTTTGTTGTTCTCTATAATTACATGGTGGTTATTTTATTGGTCTTTGGCTGAATAAGTCCCCTACCACCTTTGATACGTTGTATATATATAACCTTTATATGTCAGAGTTTTGGTGGTGCATCCTAAATCCAGCACTTCTTGTTTTCCTGTCTATTCTGGAAGCTGAAAAGTACATTTAGACTCCAGTTAAGAATATTGTAGCTGTAAGTTATAACAGGGACGGCAAGATTGTTGATAACTATTATCTTGATATTCGGATTCAGCTCTGTTTTCAGTATTAATCTAACACGTCCTTTCTTACATTCTCTTTCATTTGTGTGTGTATTGTATCGTATCTAGGTCATTGATTCTTAAGTGTTTGTGTGTCAGACTTTGGTCAAACTCTTTTATTTCATTTGCTTTATCTAGTGTGATTCTGTTACTCTTAGCTAGTTTTCGTCTCTTCAATATTGCTTTCGCACATTTTTCTAGGTACGTTTTTCTTTGGTAATTCGACGTACTGTCTGTAATAATATTTCCAGCTGTTTATCATTTGCAGCACATAGTTTTCAATCATCTATATACAAAAGATGGTTGATTCTTTGCCGTAATAGTCGTATCCACATCCAGTTCTGTTTAGCATGTCGGATAAATGTGTCAGTGCCAAGCAGAAAAGGAGTGGAGAGAGCGTATCTCCTTGGAATATTCTTCTAATAATGGTGATGGCTTTGTTTTTTTATGGGTCTCTCTTTTGTCTGGAGCTATAGCACTGTCTGCCACTGATTCATGGAATGTTTTATTGATTTTATGACTGTGGGCGCGACCTTGTTCATGGCTAATGTTTCTAGGATCCACGTGTGGGGAATACTATCAAAAGCCTTTCTATAATCGATCTAAGCTACGCTTCTTTTTCCTATGGGTGTCTTCAGTTGTGGATTTATTGAACAATAGCTGGTCTTTACATCCGTATGAGCCCTTCAGAATCCATTCTGTTATCCTGGAAACGGATTGTTTTCTTCCAGATGTTTGCCCATTCCCTGCGATATGACTTTAGTAAAGGTTTTGTAAATTGTAACGAGACATGTTATCGCTCTGTAATTTTGTGGGTTTGCCATTTCGTGGATTTGAGAATTACGATAGTTTTCATTCAGTGAGCCGTTCAGGCAATTGTCTCTGGCTGTGCAACTATTTCGTAAAATTTCTCAGCCAGCGTTTTATGTGTTAGATATTTTAACCAGCAGTTGGGGCTTTGTCGTGCCAGTTATTTAGTATTTGCTGTGGGGTTGGAATTGAACTGTTTGTTTTGTTCAAAGAAACGTTGGTGCTTGTATACCAGCGGATAATTTGTGCTTAGCCGAGGATATCTCGATTCAGCTATTCTTTTCCCTCTAGTATACTTTATTCTGTATATTTACGAGGTAGTTTTCTTCTCTTCTTGTTGCTTAGTAGTGTTGATTACCTACTAGTTTCATTAAGGACTGACATAGCTTTTCTTTAATTTTTTTTTTTTTTTTTTTGTGGATATATTTTGTCCACAGAGTTTGCTTGGGTGGTGATACTCCTGTTTCGATGGGTTTGTGGGAGTATCCAGTTTCTTTTGATGACAGAGAGGTTGCTGGATATATTATATCATTTAACCTGATCTTATTGACTTTTGTTTCTGTGGCTATTAGTTCTGTTATTTATTATTGATATTATTTTATTATCAATGTTAATCTGGCGGAGGTAAAATCGATGGTCCATACTGAGATCTGTGGCTTTCAATTCTTTGACAATACTCATTTTCAGAGTATCATAATCATTAATTTCGCCTTCACTGTTTCTAGATTTTAGTTTTATTTCGTATTCCCTCCCGTTCATATTTTTGTCTGTGGTGTTCTGGTTTGGTGCATTTTGTTCATCATTATGCATTCCTACGGTTTGGGTTTGTTGTCTTTCGTTGTTTCCTTCGTTTTTGTTGGACAGGTTTCATTTGTTTCTGTATTTTACAGTCCCAGTGCTTATGATAATATTTGGCATTGTGTGGTCACTATGTTTTCGTGATGTATTTTTCCTTCTATTTCTGACACTTTTTTTTTGTTTTGAGAATATATCTCCGTATGTTAGCTAGTTTATTAGGTTTCATTCCTACATCCAAATCTATTTTCCTGCAAATCTTTTTTCCTACCAGATTATTTTATATGTTGTATTTTCGTTCTGTGGGTAGAGCACAGCTGTAAAATAAGCGTGTAGGATTGAAATATATTACTCACGTATCCATTTATGCTTTTTTAAATTTTATATACAGGACGTGAGAAATAAAGTCCTGCCTTTCGAACTTGACAGCAGCTCCAATATTCTTAATATATTTTTCAAACACACACCTTGGAATCTGCTCCTAAGGCTCCAATTACCACCCGCATCACCATAACTTCCCTCATGCCCCATAACTTTCCAGTCTTTTCTGTTTCTGTTATTATTATTATTATTATTATTATTATTATTATTATTATTATTATTATTATTACTATTATTATTATTATTATTATTATTATTATTATTATTATTATTATTATTATTATTATTATTATCATCATCATCATCATTATTATCATTATTATTTATTATCATTATTATTTTTTTCTTCTTTCTTCAAATTTTCTTCCATTTCTCGCCGAGTGTTTTCCGTACACCTAGGGCAGAGAAGCTCATTGTATGCATTCCCAGTTTGCACACGCAAATTCACATGTAAAATATGTATTTAACATAAATAAATAAATAAATAAATAAATAAATAAATTCATGAATGGATGTTTTCACAGCGATAATGCTCTTCTCAGTACATGAGTCGTTTCAGTTAGCACGATTTTTTGCACTTCTTGTAGGGACAGTGAGCCTGGTATCATTTTCAAATAGATTTTCAGTACGTTTTGTTTATCATTCCTGGATATCCTACAATCACTGGTACGGTAGTCGCATTGAGATGCCACATTTTTTCAATTTCTATTAGCAAGTCGTTTTATTTACTGATCTTGTCAAATTCTTTCGCCGCTCTATTGTGATCGTAAGGAATACTCATGTCAAATAATAAACACAACTTTTTTGTCTGATCTTTTATAATAATATCCGGTTTATTAGCTTTTATAGTTTTGTCGGTATGTACGGGGAAGTCCTAGAGAATCGACATATTTTCTCCCTCAGTCACAGCTTCAGGATGATGTTTATACCATTTGTCAGGGGTTTTGATTTTATAATGCCGACAAATTGTCCAGTGTAAATACTGGCCAACTTTGTCATGTCTTGCTTTATATTCTACAGGTGCTGAGACTCTACACCCTGAGATTAGGTGGTCTATAGTTTTAATCTCAGCGTTACAGGATCGGCATTTTGAGTCAGCTCCATTTTTATCACATTGGCTTTGTAACTCCGGGTTAATAAGCTTTGGTCTTGAGCAGCTAATATGAACCTTCACACTCTGTTATTAGCCCTGAACTTCGTAACCACTGATGCGTGTGTTTCTAGTCGACATCAGCTTGTTTGATTCGAGCCACATACTTGCCATGCAGAGGTTTCTGTTCCCATCTGCTAGCTAATTTTTCATGTGCTTTTGTCTTTGCAATTAATTGTATTTTCTTTGCAGCAGCAGTTGGCGCATTTCCTTCAACTTGATAAATTTGGTAGGTATCTAAGAGATCAGTAGTGAATTTTATTATTATTATTGTTATTATTATTATTATTATTATTATTATTATTATTATTATTATTAGCATTATTAAGGCGGCAAGCTATCATTTCGTATCCATTCACATTCTGCGCTCAAAATCCACCACTATCAAATTTGCATTTCATTCATTTGGGATCGATGAAATAACTACCAGTCGATCATTGACTCAATGTAATCGAATAATATTCACCCCTCAAAATTTCAAATCTTGTGTCTGTAGTATAAATGATTATTGTTGTTGCTGATGCTGGCTATGTTTCAAGTTCTATATACATGTCTCCACTGTCGCACTACCTAGTCATCAACGTTTCAGTTTGACGTCGGAATTTCATATAAGATTTTAGCTGTCGTTTCTTGTCTATTTCTCTACGGATTTACCGGCTGTTCTATAGTGTATGATCAGTAGCTATTCTGTTCTATAATGTATGTTCATGTTCAAATGGGTTCACACACACATACTATTTTACCGTCCAGTTAATTATAGTCTGATATCATGCGAGTTATAGTCTGTCTCTTCCAAGTAATCGACATACTTCCAATGTATCCTTCTCGTCTATTTGTCTGTGATTACTTGTATTCTTATGGCCGATATCAGACCTGCCGTTATAATGCCTCGCAAGATAATCTTCAAACACTCTTCCAGAAAATTAAATTTTTCAACTTACTTCGTTATATCTGCCTCTCCACGTGTTATATGCTAAATAATCGGTTTCTAATCTGTGGCTCCAAAACCTATTTCTACCAAACATATATGAGCTTTTCTGTATTTTGAAATATAACATTTGAATGGATTGTGTTCGGTAACTTTTCTGATTAGAATACTTTTTATTTCGCGATTTTATATATCTTGTCAAGCTCCTCAGTACACCTGCTTCTATTTTGTATTGTGATATTAATGCAATGTACATAAACCAGTTATATATACGGAGGTACATAACAGGATGATATACATAATAATGCTTGGGTATGAGTATTATTTAGATTAGTATTACTTAGATTGAGTATTATTTAGATTGCAATTCGGATTGCTGCATTTTATTAAATGTATTCTATCTTACAACTCGAATTGCATAATACTGGAATAATTTCTGTATGATGTGTATCTGTATTAATTCCTGTGGATTTGGTTTGTATAGATTTATACCTTCTTATTTTTATCAAAACTAACGTTCTTGTGGTTTCAGGTCAGATAACACAAGAAGAACCATCATCACCAGTAGGAGTAGAAGCACTCGAACCATAATAGTCACCAACACCATTATTATCGTCATCGTCACCACCATCATCGTCATCACAACCACCACCACCATCATGGTTATCATCACACCACCACCAAGAGCAACGGCACCTTTATCGTCATCAACATCAATGTTACCGTCCACGTTCTCGTTCTTATCATCATTAGAATCACCTTCCGAATCACCAACATTCTCATCATCACTAACGTCTTCATCGTCATTAATTTCATCATTATCGACATCGTAATCAATATCGCCCCCTCACCATCATCTTCATTATTTCATTTGTTGAAATATGAAAGTTTACACTGCTTAGTCATGTATAATTTGCCAGTTTAAACCACGATTTGTAGTTCTTCGGTGGATTTATATTGGCTCCCATTGACGGAAGCTTCAGAGCAGGTTTCAAAGGAAATTAGGACGAGATAGAACTAATGGGATTGGCGGAAAAAAATATCAGTGTATGCATGAATAGATATTCTTAAATAATATTTTAACTCATAATCCCCATTCAAACTCGCATTATTTTAATTGTAGAACTGTCCATTCGTTGAACACTATAAATTAGACTTACTATTCCTTATGCTACATTAATCATATTATCCCAGTCAGTTCTTGAATGTAACATAGCTTTTTATAAGGAAATTTCAGAGTCACAAGTGAAACATGTGTTCCACCTTATGCATAAATATTGACGTGCAACATATTGTCTTACTTGACTTCGTATAAATCTTTCCTTACATGGAATCTATCATCAGTAAAAATTCAGATATATACGATGCTGAATACCGAAGAAGATCTATTCGAAGGGGGCCAGAGTTACACATACATATACGTGTGTGTCTGTGTATGTGTAAGTGTCTAAATGTGCGTGTGTGTCTGCGTGTGTGATGTGTGTTTGTATGTGTTGCAGGTACACTTTGTGTATGCACCTATTCTTGTTGATATACAATACACATACTCACACACACCACACATCGCGGCACTTCGTCGGTTGCAACAATGACGGTCCCAGATGATCCGATCCACGGAACAGCGTTCTCATGAAATTAACGTGCAAGTGGCTGAGCATCCCACAGACACTTGTACTCTTTATATAATTCTCAGAGATATTCAGCGTGACACAGAGTGTGACAAGGCTGGTTCTTTGAAATACAGGTACAACAGAAACAGGAAGAAAGTGTGAGAGAATGTTGTGGTGAAAGTGTACAACAAAGTTCGCCATGATCCCCCTCCCCAGCAGGAGCCACGTGGAGCTTTTCCGCTCAATAAACACCCACAACGCCCGGTCTGGGAATCGAAACCGCGATTCCATTAGTCCACTGCCCTAACCACTGGGCCATTGCGTCTCCACACACACACATAATATATGTATGTATAAATATGTGTGCACGTTTGAATTCTTTGTTAGGTAAAGTGGAATGCCACCGAGATTCTAAATTATATGAGGCTCAAACAACAGCGTAGACTGTCATTAAGGAACAATAACTTTCTCTATTGATGCCAAATTGAGGAATAAAAGAAATTGGAAAGGAGAGTAGAAAAGAAAACTTAAGATTGAGTTTATTTCAACAACAATAATTAATCAGTGTTAAACGAATTGTAATAAACTTAAGAATGATCCAGTTGTGCGTGTTTGCGCTTCAAATTATTAACAACGTAACATTTATTTTTATTTTATTTAAAAACTGCTCGTTGTAATTCAGCAAAATGATGGCATGTTATAAGCGCGTAGTGTGTAAAACAAGTGAGATTTTTCGCAGGTGGAAACAAACCGCAGCCATTTGCAAGATTTCCACGAACTTTTGGTGTTCTAAATTATTAATGTGTGGTGTGATAATCGTGTAATTATGGGCTGTAAATATGACTTAACTGCTTCGAAAAAATCTGTTATTACTTCCCAAATTTCAAAAGGGGAATCAACATTATAAATATCTAAAATAATTGGAAGATATCACCAAACGGAGAAGGAAATTGTTACAGTTACTACGAAGATACGTAAGAGAGCCGTCTAGGGTCAGTCGACGGCTGTATTTCAATGGTCTCTAGCATGAATTAAGTGTGAAGTGGTAAAGTAGTGATGTCCTACAAGTGGAGAACTTTCCAAGCACATTGGCGAAACAACTATATCCAGAACTACCAGATGTCGTCTTCTGAAACAGGTTTGTTAAAAGACCACCTTTAAGCAAAATACATGTGCGAAATTAGGAAATCTGTTGAAAGACCTCTTTAAACAAAATACACGCACGAAGTCGTCTGGAATGAGCAGAAAATAACATGAAGTTCGATTTTTCAAAGTACCGTTAACGGATGAAACTCGTGCTACTCTTGATGGACTTGATGGTGGGAGTATAGGATAGGTTGTAAATGGACGAGATCGTTATCAACGTTGGAGACGCCAACAAGGGTGTGGAGGCATCATTATTGGAGGCATTATGGTTGGTCGTTGGAAAGTGCCTGACGGTGTTAAAATGAGTGCAGATGCTTACATAGCCTTTCTGGAAGAGCACATTGAACCTTGGTTAAAAAAGCAAAGGATCACCTTCAAGACAACTATAATATTCATGCAAAATAATGCGCTCTCGCACTCAGCGAAGAAAACTATAGAGTATCTGCAACAATTAAGATTCTGTGGCTAAATAGAAAACTTATGGATTATTCTAAAGCTTAGGAGCAACGATGAAATGTGATAGGCAATAGGGCATGTACCTCGTGGTAAATTAGCATGTTCCATGGACCAGTGCCTTTTCCAACTTATTTCAAACAAAGTTTCATATATCCTTTACTAACTAGCTCACCAGTCATTTCTGAACGCTGTTTATTTGTTTATTTCTATATCTTCCATCTTTATGACTATGTGTTCATTTCAGTATGTACTTCAAGGAATTAAATAGGTATTTTCTTATCTACATGAGTTTCAATGACATCCCGCTAATAATTTGGGAATAATTAATGGATTTTTCCCTTATGAAATTTTTTCACGCTAACTACTTGATAAGAATAAAGATTTTATCCTATATAAGAATAAAGACTTTATCCTATATTTAAATTGTAAATTAAACCAGAATATACCAGTGCTGAATTTTATTCTGAAAAACACGTGTACCGAGATGCAATTCGAAAAGTCCGCCTCTTACATAAATGTATAGGGATAAACAATTTCTATGTACTATTCTGAATACATTGAGTGTTCGTCTAGTATGCTGATTTTTGTTTATTTTTATGTGTCTTGACTATACGTGTACTGAAGAGTAAAGAGTGCATATTACTGCACTGATTACGAAATCATGATTTAGTCTGGTTTTAGGAGGCTCGCTTCGAGAGTTGCATTCCCTCGTGTTCGGTAAAAATGTGTCTATTATGTTAGTTTGACTTTTTAGAGTCCCTCCTAGCGTGAGGCATTTATGTATAGTAATGCCCTTAATACAAATGCATATATATATATATATTTAAGAATGCCACAAGAAGCAAGACATTGCTGGAAACATTTCATGCGAAAGAGATATAAATATAGCAGAGTGACCCGAGAATATCACATCATATTTAGAAATATATGCCATATGGAACTCTCTTCTTACAAGACAGAATCCTACAATTCAATATTGGGATACTAAATTTATGTGTAACTCCATAGGCATTAAAACACACTTGATGCTGATGTAATCTAGACAAGTCCTCAAAGACAATGATATTGATTGCCTCTTAGAAGAAATGAAGAAGGTAGAGGCTTCAGATCAATTTCGAATGTTGTACAGGTCTTCTCAGACAGCACCTACAACGCAAATGTTGGCAGCGAGATTTTCACGGGGCTCTCTTTTCCTGATGACATCTTATAATACCCACCAAAATAGCTGGACTAACAAAATTCAAGGAGTTTGATGTGAAACGCTCTGCGTGCAAAAGAAAGAAAAAAAGAAAAAAAAAGAGAAAATGAGTTTGTTTTCCAAAAACGTGAATATAATAGTAATATTAACTTTTTCATGGACACGAGGCAGCTATATTGAACTTCAAAAGCTCTGCGTTTGCGATCAAAAAGCAGCAGTTTCCTGCAAATTATCTAACAAACAAGAGGCTGTGAAGCCCTTACAGCCCTTAAATGTGACCAAAATGTCACAGTTCTATGAAAGATATCATGAATTTAGATAGAACCTCCAAATGCCACTTATCTTGTCGCTAAAACAATATCCAGTGTCCCACACTCATGGGATTTATATAGAAAAAAACCCCAGTTATTGAATACATTCATGAACATCAATACGAAGTATACAGGTGGAACATACCACTAAAATTTCTACGGAGTGCAAACATGAAAAGCCTGGTATCGTTGTTAGTGACAAGAACATTTATGCAATGTCATAGAGATCAATTGCCGTTCTTATATGAATATCTCTTCGAAAACCAAACAGAAAGAATAAAAGTACGGATAACTGCTTCGAAACTTTCAGCTCCTACGGCCAGGTTATTCATTCACATTTATAACATTGATTATTTGTATACCTAAGTGACAATCTGGAAACATTCATCAGCCAGCTAACTCGTACATTAGAAACAGTATCTCTAAAGATAATAGTAAAAATATGCAGGGATTTTCTCAAGTTTAGAATGTGAATTCCAACGATAGAGTGTTGTATATTAGTTAGAAACCAGCTCCTCTCTTACAGGAAGATTTCCAATAACTTAAAGGGGAAAGGAATATTCATACATATATGAGTATCATATATGATAGGTTAAATAAACATATGTTTAATTCTGCTCTCGTAATATAACATTTTGATATACAGCAGTATCTCAAATGTGAGAATAGGATAGCTTCACTTTTCTCAAGGTCAGTTACCTCATAATTCAATCGCCAAATTAGGAAGAATATAAATTCGAAAGAAAAACCTGAACGAAATGGTTATAGGATAAATAAATTCACGTAACGCTACACATTTGCTAGCTGAGATGTAATAATATATGTACTAATACAGCAAGGTATGGAATAAATTATTTTATATACTGGATATATTGCCACGTGCATTTGTTACAAAATTCATTTACTGTGTTAACTTGTGCTTTTAACATATCAATGCAGTTCAGCAAAGAACTGAGTTTCGTACAAATGACATTTTACATACCATCCAATTGGTGGATTTAGATATTATTGTTGTTCAGTTTCAACATCTGTGGAAAGCGTGATGTAGGTAAAGTTACACAGCTGAATATTTAGCCAGGAAATGTTAATTTAGCTATTGTTTTTAGCGGCAGCAGAAAAGGTTTCTACACTACATCTGAGAATAGTCGTTATGTTGTACTTGTTGTTTTAGGTGTAATTTAAAACATAGCAACAGATCTCGGTTTATGAGCCTTGCTTTTTTTGCGAGCAAGTCTTTCTTACAGGTTAGCAAGTTAGTAACTTAGCAGTGCTCATGGGTTCTGTGTCTTTGAACGAAGGTTTTGATTTTGGGGTGTTTCAGTTTTGTTGTCATTGATTGAGTGTAAAATTGAAAACTCAATACGGATGTTATGAATTGGTATCAAATATTAAGGTTTGAGTAGACGTTGTTTAAAAGGTGTGAAAAATTGACTTTGAAGATGTTTCTATTTGCTTAAGGCAATGATTGTTTTTGAGTGAAGGAGAGACACGTTTATATAAACTGTAAATTGTTTCTACTTACAGATAATTTTAGACGAATAGAAGATCGAATCATCTGTGTAGAAATATGTGTATTTATATATACGTATTGCAAAATAATTCTTAGAATAAAGACAAATGGTGCAATTTAAAAGCGTCAAATTTAACCAACACTTGCCTTAGAATTAATAGTATGTGGGTGGCTAAGAGTCCGAATTACAATTGCTGGCATACAATTGACCATACAGAATTATTCTGAAATGCAACACACGAAAGACGAAGGAATATCTTAGGCATGATTTTAATCAATTTGTTCCCATCCCACTACAACGTTCTCACTCTCATTCCATTATGAATATCAAAGGTTTTATCAAGTATCTGAAGCAAATTTTCCCGATATCGGACAAAAATGATTTACTACTTCCCGCTACAAGCATTAAGCATTGATATCGTTTGCCTTCATATTTAATAAGTGTGACGCTTCACCGTGATAAAATGGAAGCATGATTTTACCGTGTTTTCAGTTTAAACGTTGTGAACCAAGATTAATATAATTCAAAGAAATTAATGTCAATATGTTTCTGCTAGCTGTCGCCACAGAGTTTAATGGTGACTAATACCAGAAATTGACAAGAATAAAACATCATTGTTACCGTTCGGTATATAAACAGGTTTACTCTATCGGTCATCTGAGTATCTGTCACCAGTCTCAAGTGTTTCAATGTGTCCAACGACTTCATTTAGACAAAGATAGAAACAAAGTGCCCTCTTCGATAGATTTCTGTTTGATCTGGCGGAGATGCAACACCCTATACACACTGTTCCTTTTCTCTCTAAATCTGTATTGAGTTACAGGCACAACTACTGAGATTAGCGCATGTGATTTATCTTACACTCTTACAAGTTACATGCTTACGAGTATTTTCCGGGCAGTACAACGTAAAGGACGATTTCTCTGGGTATATCTTGCATTCTTTCTTATCCTTCTTCTTGAATATGGTGTTAGTCCTACACCACCAACCCTTTCGGAAATCGTCTCCTACAAACAGTCAAACCTCTAATAAGAATGTCATCCTAACTTTTAGCACTTCTGTTGGAATCCTACCTATTCTTTCCACATTTTTGACCTTCTGCAACTAACTCATCCTTTACACTGGAAAGATAAATAAGCAAACTTCAACTGCTTTGGTACAGAATTTTTATCGATGGCCGTACCTCAGATATATCACTAATATTCCCAGTATATAAATGTATTGCCTCCCAGAATACACACACACACACACACACACACACACATATATATATATATATATATATATATATATATATATATATATATATATATATATA
>NC_068983.1:125224545-125227194 GCF_001194135.2 Octopus bimaculoides | reverse complement strand
GTAAATCGACTATACGCGTGCATCTATTAGATACTGAAGTTAAAAAAGCAATTTCCAAAAGTGGCGCCAAATCACTGGAGCTTGAATACTTCGTTGGTAGAAACTGTTCGTGAATATCATGAGTAATTAGCTGATTTATTCCTAAACATCAATCACTGAATATTCAATTAAATGGGACACGGAAATTTATACCTGTGCGTTGTATTCTAATTTACAAAATTGTGAATTGAGCTTTCTGTTAAATGTGTTTGGAGATATCTTTATTTACAGAAATGCAGCATTTGACATTCCCAGAAAAAAAAAGAAACTTTTGACATATCCTTCTCTATTTGTAAAGTAAATGAAATTGTGAATATTTCGAAAGAAAACAAGCATGAATTTTCTAAATTTTAGGCTAACATTGATGGCATTTATCTTCAAATAAAGAAAAGAAAGAAGGCGTTTGAGACAGAAGATACAGACAGCTTTCTACAAAACTATAGATTTAATTTACGAGCAAATTGTGATACGATTTCAAAACGTAAATGAATTACATTTTTAGCGCTTCTCGATCCAATGAGACAAAATAACGACGTCCAAGAAACACCTCCAGCTTGCCTTAAACATTTTTTTGGAGACCATTTTGACAGCCAAAAGTTAAGCAGTAAACTTACTACCTTGTACATAGATGCTGAACTAAAAGGAAAATGCGTTCAAGATTTACTTTATATTCTGCATAATAGTGGATTAGATGAAGCTTTGCCCCATTTAACGAAGCTTTGTAAATAAATATTAACACTACCAGCAACAAGTGCTACAGTGGAGCGCAATCTTTTCGTACATAAGGAGAATTTATAATTATGCAATATATATATACATATATCATAGGGGTGGCTAATTCGCAACGTTACAACGTAAAGGCAGAAATATATGTCACTGAAATCCACAAAAGTGCTATCTTAATGAGCTGACAATGGAGACAAACCCCACACGGTCGCAGATAGAGCTAGATTACCGATGGTTTCGCATTCTGATGCTAAACACATCTCAATTCTCACCAGTAGCTCAAATTGCGCTTAGGGTTAAACTCATCTCGCCTTGTCAGCTTATAAGATTTCCGTTGAAATCATATGCTGATTTCATAAACGGTAAAGCGAGAATTATAAATAATATTCGTCGATAATTCCCAATTTTACAACGTAAAGGCAGAAATATATAAGTCTCCAAAGTGAACAAGGGCACTAATCAGCACCATTATTGTTAGAAATATGCCTCAAAACAACTCAATAATAAAAGAAAAATGCACTATCTTAAGGAGCTGACAGTGGAGACAAACCGCCACATATAAGTATGAGGGATTGTGTGCATTTGGACATGCAATACGTGTATGTGTTAGAATTTTAGCATATGAAATTATATTGATAATATTGATTCAATTTGTTATCTATTTCTGCCGATCTCAGTGGAGTCATTTTGTCAGGACGTATCGTGATTCCTTTACCAAACTTGCTGTGCATCTCTTATTTGTGTGCATAGAGAAATAATCATAGAGAAAAATTCATTTGTTATATCTTTATTCCATTTCTTATATATATTAGACGAAATGTTTTTCGTTCATTAAGAATCCACTCGTAGCCATATATTCGTGGTAAGTCTTGGACTAAGAGTAGTATAGATTATAAGAAAATTATTGTCATAGGGTTAAAGTTGTTTGAGAAATTCAGAACAAGTGAAGAATAAATTGATTGCTTGTTTTCTCTCTTCATACACGTCTGCTTACATTTTTTATTCCAACTTGTATTTTAATGTTTTTGAAAATCAAATTTATTTCGTGTATACTGTTTGTTTTGTTATGCGTCATTCGCACCTATCTTGATATTCACACTTTCATTACTAGTCACACATCCATGCAGAACTCCTTTTAGTTCTATAGGAAACAAACAGAACAAACGCCTAGAAACTGTTTCACACAACCGTATGTAGATTAAATATGTTTTCATACTCATCAAAAGACACACTCACACCACCACGAATGCACATGGACGCATATGCATACACACACAAACACACACATACACAAATACACACATGCAAACACATAAACACATATCTAGAAAAGTTTTTGTTTCCTTCAAAAATATTGACGTGTTGTATTGTGATCATTCCTTCTACTTCGTTTACGTGAGAAATTTATAGACATGGGCGTATTGTTAGCTCTATAAAATTTACAATATCAAACATAAACTCACGGATTCACACTTCCACCATGTACACACTTACACAGACATGCACACGCACAAACATATATAGTGTATGTCTATGTGCACGCCTCTACGTACTTGTGCATATACGTATGTATCTAGGTACGCGCGAAGACATTCTGTCTGTATGTGATGTAGGCAGAATGTAAAGAATTAGACATACAAACACTAACATATGCTTCAATGACGTATTTATTAATTTCTTAATTTCATTAACTACAATATATATATAGAAAATATAACTTCCTATATGCATACTACATCAAAGATTATTTATAAATGTATTCCATTTTAAATCAATTTTGATGTAAATATTTGGTAGGGAGCCGTTATATTTTATATTTCGTTACGCCTCTAATGGTCTTCTGCTTAGTAAGCGCAATATGTATATATAATTATACATATATAT
>NC_068983.1:125222269-125224346 GCF_001194135.2 Octopus bimaculoides | reverse complement strand
TTTATAGCCTACTGTATGATGAGTATCCAACGGTATGTAGGTGTTGATAACTTTCTAATGCGCATAGCTAGCAATTCTGTCATGCATTGTAACTGATGTATGGGAATATGATACTCTATATGATTAACAATTTGAAAGACTCCTTATGGAGACATTTCTCAAAATTGTCTTAAAGAAGTACCAGACAATTTCAGGTAAAAATTAAAACAATATATCCTTACACGAACTGTTTTCATCTGTCCGTCGATCAGTTTGTCAATTTCGGTACTAGATGATGTTGTGAAACCGGATGCCCAATTAAATCTGCCACCCATGTATGCCGAAGAGGAATTTTAAATTAGTAGAAGGCTAATCGACGAAACAAGGTATTTCTTCCGTCCTTATCGAAGTTCCTCCAATTTTACGCCTTCTATTGTTAATTTGTAGAAAATCCTCGCCCTCAGAAGAATGGAACACAGAATTTACCTCGGCGTCATTTGAATTCACCGCTTTGCTAGTCATAACACTGAATGAAATTCTCATGATGATTTTTAACAAAACGATGACTGAAAAAAATTCAAATTATACGTTTAATCCATATATGGAACGTAAAAAACCATATAATTTGCGACTATTTTTGGTCAAAGTCTTTTTCTCGCACACCGCCGAAAAGAATGGTCATAAATATGGTATTTCCAAACATTGTTATAAACTCTATAATGAAAGCAAACAGAGAAAGATGGAAAAAAAACAGTAAAAAGAGAGAGGAAGGTCATAAAAATAGCGACAAATTTCCTAAAACATTCAGTTTATAAACATTTAACTCTGCTGCAAAAGAATTTCGATTTGCTAAATTTTCTTCCTTCTACTACTTGAAGCTTCTTATTTTTTGAAGTGTGTAAACTATTTTCCAAACTATTCTACCAAAAAAATCAATTCTGTTGTTTGTAAGATAAATATATTATTTTCCTCATAAATATTGATCCATATGCAACGATTATAGCCTAGGGTGGCTTATCGGAAATATGACTGGAATGATGTAACTTGTAGTATTTTATAAAGGGAGGTATAACAGGACGTTTTAGTTCTCTGGTATTGTAGGTAGCGTGAGGGGGCCAATTGTAGTTTAGAACTTGAAATACTGGGAGGTAAGTGAATTGGTACAAATCACATGTCTTGGAATCGGTACATATATTCGGAGATAGGCATATGCCAGTACTTGTGGGTGTCAACGACGCTTAGTCTATTGGCGGCGCATTCTCTTTCGCGTCCTACGCCCTACCCACTCCCCCTTACCTACCATCATTTATCCCTCCCTTTCTAACACATTATTTAAAACCGTTTCCGTCAACTCCAATCCAAACCTTCCACAATCATTTCTCCATCCGCCACCCGCTTCCTTCAGACGTGCTCACAATCTACATGAGCAACTGCCTCTTAACCCTTTCCACACTCTCGGCACTCAACACTTGCTTTGCTATCGCGCACGTTGTCGCATCTGTCCCTTCCTCTCTAAAGCCATGTTCTTCACTTGTACACCTAACTCCACGACAACTCCTTCACTTTCACCTTCAGGAATTCGATTGACGACATCCTCAGTTCTGTTTACCGTTACACGCACTTTGGAGGAACTTGTGAAGCTAAAAGACTACCTCACTTTGTCTACAGCTTACTACACTTTCCGATTGGTGACTCAATTCCAGCTCGGAAGAAGTTTGAACAATCTGGATGAGATTTTAAACAGTTGAGAGATATTTTGCCTCCAAACCAGCAAAATACTATAAGCGTGAAATGGAGCTTCTGGCACCACGATGACAATAGACAAAGAATATGATGGGGTATATTCTGAAGAATAAACACTTATCGCGTTTTTTTAATTACTAATTAAAACTTCAAATGCGAAAAAGTTCTGACTCAACCAGTAACTATCTATGTAGTCGGACTTGGTTTGCATTTCCAAAGATGGTCCAGTGCCATGCAGTCTTTTCCAGGACAAGAGTATCAAAGAAAATTGATTTGCGAAGTACTCTCAAGGCCTGATGGCTTTTATTCTTCCATGTACAAGGGACAGCATGGACAGATGAACATTATATATATA
>NC_068983.1:125203795-125222258 GCF_001194135.2 Octopus bimaculoides | reverse complement strand
TATATACATGTGTGAGTGTGTAAGAGGGAATACACAAAAGAAATTTTCAATATTATTTTATTCACTTAGTCTTATATGTTTACACTTTTATCGCCTTCAAAGTATTCACCATTTCAAGCAATGCATCGGCCCAGACAGGTTTTCCACTGCTATAAGCAGTCCTGGAACGCTTGCGTAGTAATGCCTTTTATTACCTCTGTCTTTATTGGTACCCTACCAATATGGTATTATCCTCACAATACGATATCCGTTAAATTCAATTTGTATAAAAGTCTTTTTTTGGAGTTCTTTTAAATTTTGAATTTTTTGTTGTAAGCATATAACAAATACTCATTCAGAACTGATTCCAATGCTGAAGGTCCCAGAACCAAACGACGTGCAGATTTTCAACATCGGGAACATCCTGATTCTAAAAAGTTATGATAAGTCTATGTAGAGCAAATATAGACTGAGATACAGGGGTCCCGGACGGAAAGACAGTCAGAATAATCTGATAATCTGTAGGTTTGTTCGTCCGTTATACTTTATTGGTTAGAGAGGTGGAGGTAGATTCAGTGAGAGGTGGAGGTGGAGTGAGTGAGATGTGGAGGTTGAGTGAGTGATGGGTAGAGGGGGAGTGAGTGAGAGGTGGATATGAAGTAACTGAGACGTGGAGTAAAAGTGAAAGAGAGGGGAATGTGAATAGAGAAGAAAGAAGAGAGGAGTATAATACACTAAGACCAAATGCACCTCTCCCTTGAAGGGAGAGGCAAAGAGCAAGCAAAAACGGTGAAAGGAAAGAGGGAAAGAGAAGTGTTAATGATGTGCTGTAGAGTTGGGAGGGAAAGGTACAGAGAAAGAGATATGTGAAGGATAAAATATTTAGCAGACGGTAATGTGCTGATGGTGAGTGGTGGTGGTGGTGGTGGGTCTGGTGTGTTGATAGTGAAAACTATTTTTTCTTGAACTACATTTATAATGTTATTCTTTTACCTATTCATTTCCACTTTACGCATTAGTTTATTAGAGTAAGGGGAGGGGGATGAGATAGAGAGGAAGAGGGAATGTGAGAACATGTGAGGGAGAGGATAGCCAACCAGTACATTATGCTGTCATCCATGTGGTTAGTAGAAATGAGAGGTGAAGAGAAACAGAAATTTTAAAGATATGAAGAAGTGAATTACATGGTTAAAAAGTTTTTGGAAGAGGTAGAGAGAGAGAGAGAGAGAGAGAGAGAGAGAGAGAGAGAGAGAGAGAGAGAAAGAGAAAGAAAGAAAGAAAGAAAGAAAGAAAGTAAGAAAGAAAGAAAGAAAGAAAGAAAGAAAGAAAGAGAGAAAGAAAGAAAGAAAGAAAGAAAGAAAGAAAGAAAGAAAGAAAGAAAGAAAGAGAGAAAGAAATATCAAGTGCTTAACAGATGGAAATTTCAAAAAAATATATTATTGTGACTGGAAGTCACAATAATAAGTCACTGGAAGAAATTAACAAAATAAGATTAAGAATGTAAATTATCTTTTCTTTTTGAAATAGCCTCTCTTAACCTTTGTCGTTCTTTGGAATTCCTAAGGGTCCCACTAATTGACTGTATGGTAAAAAGCTTACTTCTAGCCACATGGTTCCAGATTCAGTCTCACTACGTCGAACCTTGAGCAAGTGTCTTCTAGTATAACTTTAGTACCACCAAAGCCTTGTGAGTGGAGTTCGTAGATGGAGACTGAAAAAAAGACCATCGTATAGTTGTACGTGTGTTTGTCTCTGAGCATGTGTGTGTGTTTATTTGTGTGTCTGTGTCTTTGTCTACATGTTTGACCCCGCTATCCCCGCTTGACAACCGGAGTTGGTGAGATACGTCCCCGTAATTAAGCGGTTTCGAAAAACATACCGATACAATAAATACTAGGCTTAAGAAATATGTCCCGGGGTCGATTTGTTCTACTAAAATCCTTCAAGGCGGTGCTACTGCATGGCCGCAGTTAAATAACTGAAACAAGTGAAAGAATAAAAGAATATCATGTGTGTGTGTGTGTGTGTGTGTTTGTGTGTGTGTGTGTTTGTGTGTGTGTGTGTGTGTGTGTGTGTATGTGTGTGTGTGTGTGTGTGTGTGTTTCATAGCGAGTGGAACCTCGGAAGTGATAAAGTCTAAGTGAGGTGTACACCACCGGCTACTCTTCAGACCAAAGATATCTTGATTAGATTAAAGGCTACATTGTCACAAGGCGGTACATGTGGACGCAAGAGTGATTAATGATAAGGCGCAATTAGGGAACGAAATATGACGCGACACAATCAACTGCGCATTCTGTTTGATACGCTTTACAAGCTCACTGTTAAGTGTAGAAATGTCGTAATTACGTGTATTATGCCAAGCTACTCTGGAAACAAACACGTACTGTACGCGGGCAACACAACATGAAATTAGGCAGCATAATAATGTTCGAATATTTTTAAACAATGCACCTGTATATTTGGAATGTTATTCAACTCAACGAATCTTTGTAATACAGAGGCATCCTTAAATATATAAAAAGAGGAGAGCATTCGATTAAATTGAAATCAATACATGACTACCAATTTAACATATCGACCCTGGAGGATAAATGATAAAGTTGACTTCGATACGATTGGGACTCTAAGTTTAAAGTGTTGTGTCCATGTTTTGTTCGTGTATCTGCCATTCCATTACAACGAACATTTTACAGTACTATGCAAATGAAACAATTCTTACCTGGTGTTGAAGATAAGCAGTTTACTAGTCTCTACTAATAATATTCCTTTCTACTCTAGGCAAAAGACCTGAATTTTATAGGGCCGAGATAGTCGATTAAATAGATTCTAGTACAGAACTGGTATTTATTTTATCGGCCCCGAAAGGATGAAAGGCAAAATCGACATCGGCAGAATTTGAACTCAGAACGTAAAGACAGACAAAATGATGCCTAACATTTTACCCGGTGTGCTACCGATTCTGTCAGCTCGCCACCTTCTCAATAATAATAATAATGAAACTGCAAGCGAAATAGGCTCTATATACGATTTCGAAAAAAAAAATAAATGGAAAATATAGGAAAAAATGGAAGAATACAAATAAATCTCATTACAGAATAATCTCATTACAGAATAACAAAGAAAGACATTTAATGGAGCTGAATAATTAAAATTGTCGTGTTTGTATGAGTAACACTGAAATCTATCGTTTAATATACCATGGAGAAAATATGTAAATGCGTTAACGATAGATACTAGTTGCACAAAAACATCTGAGGAGATGATGATAAGCATAAAATTATCTTTATGCTTATTGAAACAATTTTATCGTATATACTTTTGGTATGATAGCAAAAAAAATTAAGTTAGAGTTTTCTTTTGAGTTAAATAACCGATAAAGCTGTTATTCAAATACTATAATGTGCACTAGAGCAGCTGGCAGTGTGAAAATATAATAATATACAATGCGTTGAATATATTGTCGATAAAAATATTAGATAAAGGAAAATGGACTACATATCAAAAGTAAACACCTCTCTGGTGTTACAACAAAAGGCATTAACAATATGGAGAAGCGAAACTACATTTTAAGAACAAAACTAAAAAGTATATGAAATGAATACTACAAACATCAAAATTTAACTTATATAACATGAACTATTTAAGCGCCCATAGAGAATTAGGTTATATCGTAGTTACAAATAATTTTAGCTATATTTTGTTCACTAAAACGTGTACTAACGAAGACACCGGAAACCATAAAACACATGAACACAGGAAATTTCACTCGCACCCATCCTCAGCATTCACGCACACGCACACACTCTTTCACAGATACAAACGCACACACACGCACACATGCACACATGCACACATACACATAGATACATGTGTGTATATATGTGTGTGTATATATATATATATATATATATATATATGCGTGTGTGTGTGTGTGTGTGTGTGTGTGTGTGTGTGTGTGTGTGTGTGTGTGTGTGTGTGTGTGTGTGTGTGTGTGTGTGTGTGTGTGTGCGTGTGTGTATGCTGATACAGGTATCGCAGTATAGTTAATAAACCATGTATTGCATCCATAATGTTTCAGGTCCAGTCACACAGCTTTACAACTTGGACAAGTATCTTCTACTACATCACTGGGCTGACTGCAGTTTGCTTTGAGAAGAGTGCCTCCTTTGCCTGAAAAGTGTTTGTGTTATAAACAATGTGCAGCACATTGAAATACTGTAAAAAAAACTTTAGAATTGCCAATAAGAATAAGAGATCGAAATAATATTTGAAAATATTTCTTCATTCAACATGACAATGAACACTCGAAGAACACTTCAGCAACAGAGGAGGCAATCAACAACTTGGGTGTGTTCAGCGTCCTCCTTCTATAGTACTTGCAAAATCTGACGTCCTCCAACTGGTCTGTCCAATATATAACACACTTCTCGAAACCTTGTTTCGAGAATAAAACAGTGCCTGTTTTCGGGGATACAGGAAATGAGTTTAACGTTAGTACAGATGCATCGCTTATGATGGAGACCAGACTGTATGATACCTCTGTATAGAGAAGTTATTTTACCAACGCTCTAACCACTGAGCCATGCACCTTCACACATATATATATATTTATATATATATATATATATATATTATATAATATAGGATAAAATCTTTATAAGAATTTATCAAGTAGTCAGCGTGAAAAAACCTCATAATGAAAAAAGCTCGTACTTATTCTATGGATCGCTTTTGCCGAACCACTAAGTTGGGGAGACGGAAACCCACCAGCCTCGGTTTCCAAACGACACGGTGGGGGAAACAGACACACACACACAAATATGTATATACGGTCTTCTTCCAGTTTCCGTTCACCAAATCCACTCACAAGGCTTTTGGTCGGCCTGAGGCTACAGCAGACCTCACAGTATATATGTATATATATATATATATATATATATATATATACTTTTGTGTATGCAAAATAAATTGTCTACTCAATCATCTATCTTATTTTCATCTCTTGTACAATGGTAAATGTAATAGATTTTTATTATTATCTATATACTGAGAATGTTTTACCACACATAAATTTACGGATTTTATTAATTCGTCATTATTAGTAGATATACTCCCTTAAATGTTAATGCTGCCCGGATCTCTTTTAATAGCAAATCTAGTCAAGCAATCTTCTCGTACCTGAGCTATATAAATGAATTACAAAAGTAATGTGCAAATCTAATTTAAGATCCGTAAGATTGCAGGAATGAAATTGAAATACTTCAAAGTGATCGTTCCCGATACGATCAAACTGAATTTCTCCCCTTCCATTCTCTTTGTTAACAAAACAATTTTTGCAAGTCTCGTCTGAAGTGGCATATATTTATTTCAGGAATAATAGAGCCTTTCTTTTTGCGCCACAAATGATTGTCAACCTTAAAATGATAGAACTTATCCTTGAAGAAGCAGCGAAATTTTAATTGGCTCAAATCATTGGGTGCCGAGTTACTGAGATGAGAGGTATACATGACCAGGAGATATATTGAAATTAAATAATACTTATTTCTCATATGGATTAATCGACTGACATTAGCGAATTAGATTTGTAGCGAATTAGTTTCGTATGCACCATTCGTCATGATGATGATGATTGTGATGATGAAGTATCAAAGAATGAGCTTTCTTTGTGAATCATTGCTGATTCGTAGCAAATTTGTTGATATTTCCCGTTGAATTTTTGGAAGGCAATTATCTAGTTAAACAAACTGGATTACTGATGCTCTAAGCAATAGATAGGTACAATGATAGTCGCACAGCTCTGGTGAAAGAAGAATGAAAACTTAGCACTGCATACTTCATTGACATGTATTTGTTGTGCTGACTTTAAAACTGTCAAGATGTTATTGATACTGTAATTAAAACTGCATATTTCATCCTTAGCAATATTCTCCGTCATAGAATGCTCAATACTTTCTGTTATGAATTAGGAAGTGATTATTCCTTTCTGATTTACTATAGTCTCTGCGTTGGTATCACGAAACCGGGATTTTGTTATACAGTCGTCATTATGTCTAAAGAAATTGCGTTTTCGTTCCAAAGCAATTCAAGAATTTCGTAAGAATAAATTAAAAATGAGAATTTCGTTCATTCCCGCGAATCTCCCATATTGGACTTTGTAAATGATATAGCAGTGTTTGACTCACTTAGACCTGTTGAAAATACTTTCTTTAAGAGTTTCCGAATTGAAAAACAATATAGAACAAAAATATTTCCGCATTTTCACTGCTTGTGGAAGTAATAAAAGAATAATTGATTGGACATGGTCCGTTGCTGACGGAACGAATTTGTAAACGTCTTCGGAGCTTCACAAACCATGAGTGCTGCATATATCACTGAAAGCAGCTGACAACTGGATCTGTAAACAACTCGTACCAGACTTTGATAAAATCATAATTATTATAAAGTGGTTGCCCATTAAGCCCGCAAAATCCATTCCCTGAAACTTTTCATGTAGTCTTCATTTCTAAACAGCTAACTACATTCCATCAACGTGCAACGTTAGCACTAGAATCAATAACTTTCTAATATGTGGTATATACGAAATAAGACCAGCACTCCAATAGAATATAGCACCATTTATGACATGCTGCTCGCTCTTGCAAATACAGAAGCAAACAGTCTAATGTAAAATAAATAAGAATAAATTATGTTTTCTTTATTTTTGTGAAGCATATTTGTTAACGCTGTGAAAGTACTGACATTCTTGAAACTGACTGTTGCTTATTTACAGTTTCTACTGTAATAAAAAATATATAAGATACGACCTCAAATGAAACTGCATCTGCCTTTCAATGACCTACCGGCGTACTCTACTAAAAAAATGATGGGAAACACTGTTTAATTTGTTAAGGCAAATCACAGTATATACCTCATATCTCTAGCTGCGAGATCATGGAGAAATCTCGAAGAAAGGTATGAACAATAAATATATTCCACAAAACACTTTAATAATTCAGTTTCTTGATTCCTTCAGTTTTATTTTAAAACGGGAGACGGTGTGGGGCCAGATAAACCTGCACCGACCATGACGCTAGGCTACATATCCAACGGTTTGCAGGCACTGCAGTTGAAACACGTGTATGTTCCATAAAGATATTGCAAATGACTGTTAAATAAAATTATAGATGTAAAAAAACTCCGCTCTCCTAATTATTATTAATACTCTTAGGTTGATGATTAATAATTGCGGCGTTTATCAATAAATTTTATTCAACAAAAACAATTACAGCATTTAAAGAAAACATCTTTAAATGATTATTCCGAATCACATTCACCATCTACTTCAATTTCTGCTTGACGTTTCGTTTAAATTGGTGTTTTGATTAAATCTTTTGTTGGATAAAATTTATTGAAAAAAAAACCCACAAAAATTATGCTCCAACCTAATATATATATAAATTTGCGGTCTATGGGAAGAGCTGTTTTAACGATGCGTCCTGCCTAGCTCTTCGAAACGCCGGTGTTAAAACGGAAGTAGCTGATGAAGTAGAATGTTCTCTATGTGGCTTATGTGTTTTCTCGTCTCTGTTTTGTTTGCAATGTCCTGTACCCAGATATGCACCTATACATACAGGTGGATGTCGGTATGCACATACCTGTACGTATATATGCATATACTCATTTACTATTTGTTTATATATATATATATATATATATATATGTATATATATATATATCCCACCACTGATGAGCGCAGGGTTACGTTATCAGATTGTTACCTGATAGTTCGTTGAATCTGTGAGGCGAACACGATTGGTAAGATCGGGCGTAATGAAAATATAGTATGGTACAATTAGGAATGTGTGTGTATGTGTGTGGGGGGTGCGTGTGTGCGTGCGTGTGTGCGTGCGAGTGTGCGTGCGTGTAGACTTCATTTCATTTTGCTCCAGTCCAATCTGCTGGTAAAAAATGCGGGTAATGCGACGACCTATCGCGGCAAAGACGCTTGATCCTTTGATTTTTCAGATTACTAACAGTAATCTAGACCATACCATTCAGCACAATAAAACAAAATATATTACAAGGACATATTTGCCTTGTGTTTAAGCATGGCCACAACATATATTAAGTTTACTTCCGCCTCCAACTTCATGCCCATATTACTATGGAAGTATTATTACTGGAATTACTTTTCCACCATGTCTATTATAATCAAAGCTCCCTTTTTACCGTATGAAACATCCAGAGCCCTTGCTTTTAATGGAATAAAACTGTATCGATTTCATATTTTCTCTCTGTGTGATATATTTCAGCTGTATAAGGTACGAGAATATAAGCTTTGCAGTTACGACTTTCTGAGACATTGTACAACCTCTGTGGTAAAACATCACAATTGAACTAAACATTGCACGAATTACGGTTACATTCCTGTAACATCTACGTAGTCCCAGATTTTGTCATAATTCATATTCTATCGGTAGATCATTAAGAATGTTTGCCTACTTTATAAGACATTATTTCGTTTACTTATATATTTCTATTTCCGACGGATTTGTAAAGAAACTATTAATAATATCAATTTCTACTAAACCGCTAAACAACTGTCTTTCTTTCAACACAGGCTAACTAGGAGAATAAGCACTGAAACATCTAGATGTTATGATATCTATTCAATATAAATGTTTCATATTTATAGACCTCGTATAGGGTTTATTTCCACCCCGTTATTCCTACGGTTTAATTCACAGAAATTTACATTACTAGCATCGACTACAAATTACGTCCTTTACCACTCTCTTCGCTTAAATATTTCACTTGGTTGAATGAGGATTAAACTTCAATGTTTATGTGCATCTATTGACAGATGAAAGTAAATGTATTTGAAATCTTTATCATTAAAAGTGTATTATGTGTATTCGGTTATTTCATATATAATTTCGACATTATTATACCTCGGCCTTATTGTTAAGAAAGGAATAATTAGGAAGCCGGTTGAATAGATATGACGCCGTCTTTTTTTCATGTACCGATAAGTTATGTTATTCTTTCCTTTTGTTGTCGTGAACATTATTGCCATTACCACCAACACCACTAGATCAGCTAAAATATATATCAAATAGAAATTTTCGCCGCTAGTTTGAAAGAAGCATATTTAACACACGTATTTATTCTTCGTGAAGTCGTATCATAATCGCTCAACGCTGACTCAGATTGTATTATCAAATCGATGTCCGGCTTCGAGAGGATCTGTGGATGATTAGTAGATTTAAAATGAAAATTCTTTCAGTCATGATTATTCGATTATTTCTTTAGATATAGAAAATTCGATGTATCTACAGCATTCAACGTGCCAAATTTAAGATATTGAGATTTCATCTGAGGAACACCTGGTCGCTACTTCTAGCATAACGAGCAGTCACATTAATGAACTCTCATTAGGTTGTCCATTATGCATAGTAATTGCAGCTTTGATATAACTTAATACGAAAAGAAATCAGTAATAATTGGAAGTATTTCTAAAAAGATAAACGGACTATCACATATTGGAAAGTGATCGATTTTCTTTTATTCGATAAATAATAGCCAATTTCCATTCAATACAAATAAAATTTACTGTTTGATAAATATTTTTACTTAACAATTTCCATACAATGTGAAACAGTAAATTTCAATAAACGGAAAACATTTTAAAATTGTAAAATGTGAAAAAAAATTTAATATTAAATGGCATAGTTTGGTGTATGTTAAAAAAAGTCCAAGAAAATTAATAATTATTTCTTGTTTCTTTAATCATTTCAATAATGACTCTTACAATTAGTCTAAAACTCCATATAGTAGGAGCTTCATATTATCAAGAATATTACACCTCATTATGTAACATACTTATTTCTAAAACTATTAAAGCGATGAGAGCAGCTGCATAAGATGTTTTCACCGTTCAGCTATACATGTGTCAAAGTCAAGCTAAATAAAAATTTTTGTTTGTGAATCTGGTGTGTATGTATGTATTATGTATATACATGTGTGTGTATATGTATATACGTGTGTAACTGTGTGGTAGGAACTTTGCTTCTCAAACACATGTTTTCGGGTTCACTCCCACTGCATGGCACCTTGAGGAATTGTTTTTCTACTGCAGCCTCGGACCGACGAGATCCTTCCGAATGGACTGAAAAAAGTCCGCCGTACATATGTGTGTGTGCGTGTGCATATGTGTGTGTGTGTGTATGTATATGCATGTTTTTTTGTGTGTGTGAGTGTGTGTATACATAGTTATATATATATTTGTGTGTGTGTGTGTGTGTGTGTGTGTGTATGTGTGTGTGTGTGTGTGTGTGTGTGTGCGGGCGTGTGTGTGGGCGTGTGTGCGTACGTGTGTGTGTATACCAAAATATGTACTGGGGGTGTGATGAAACCTACAGTGACATATATGTGTGTGCGTAAATATAGATAGACAGATAACTGATAGGCAGATATGTTTCTTTATTAGCAACACAGGGCCGAACACAGAGGGGTCAAAATACAAAGTAGAACTTTTCTTTTGGGAAAGGAAAGAAGTAAAAAAGGGGGTAGAATTTCGATCAAATGGGATCGTAGAAAAAAAGAAGAAAAAGGAAGCCGAGCAATAGGGATCGTGTATCACAGAAATGTTATAATGTAAAAGGGGAAACATATTAGGTTTACCCGTGGAAAGAATAGCCCACGGAAAAGACTACGGTAACCTTGGACTATAATGTCATGTAAAACACACATTACAGTCAGTGACTCACATTTTTCCTTTTCTTTTCTGGTTCATAGCATAAGCTCAAGGTGACTCCGTCATTCACACATGCCATCCTTGCTACATTCACCCATCTTTTTTGAAACATTCACTAGGCAACAGTTCTCTCTCTACTCCCACCTTCTTCTTCAAGTGATACTTGAAGAAGTTCGTAAGAGATTCACCAAAGAGGAAAGATTGTGTCTCATTTCTTTATTGCCCAAAGGGGCTAAACATACAGGGGACAAATAAGGACAGACAAAGGGATTAAGTCGATTACATCGGCCCCAGTACGTAACTGGTACTTAAATTATCGACCCCGAAAGGATGAAAGGCAAACCCGACGTCGGCGGAATTTGAACTCAGAACGTAACGGCAGACGAAATACTGCTAAGCATTTCGCCTGGCATGCTAACGTTTCTGCCCGCCCGCCGCCTTAGAGAAGAAAGTGTTTGTCTGTAGACCTCTCAGATGAGTCCACCATACACATTCTTTCGCCATAGACACAAGTACGATGAAAATGGCTCTTCCTTCCCGTTTCAAGGAAGTAGGCGCGACAATATTCACGATAGACTGTGCCGATAAACTCACTCGTCCCACACGGGATAGCATTCGTTCGACATAGGCTCACAGGTCAGAAATGGTTGGACACTGAATCTCAGGCAGGTCGGCACCGTGTCTCTCGAACCATGTCTGCAGAGCTTATCACGAACGGATAGCGCTTCTCGACAGCACTTCCAGGCCAGGGATCTCTGGAAGTTGTCCGTAGGTCCCAGCCCAAAAGTCATCTTCAACAGGCTGGTCCGGTCTTCCTCGTCGACGCCCAGGTTTGACCCGAGATCGTCGTCGTACCTCCCCTCTACTAATCCCCTATAGAATACTTTGGTTGTGTTGCAGTCGCTCAAAGTCGACCCGGGACGGCATAGTTGCTCGAGAGCAACGCGACACTCACGGTGCCATTCACCCTCCCTCGTCCTCTTTTTGATCCACGGCTGCAGTTCGGTCATGGAGACGAGGTGCGGAAAAGCGCAATTCAGAAACGGTGACCAAACATATTTACCGTAGTCTGCGTAGAGCCGGAGATGTCGAAGTCTCAGCGCGTGTCTGAGCATCAACAACCACGGCATGCCCAGCCCTCCTTTTAACGAGTGTTGGCAGCAAACGGATAGTATGACCATCGGAACGCATCAGATAGACAGACAGATAGATTTATTAGAAAGAGAAATTTTTCGTAAATATACATCTACGAAGAGTGTAGTTATCCAGCAAGAAAATCTGAAGCTGAATTTCTTAGTCTTTACTGACATCTGCTCTGGCCCGAACTACATACAATCTTTTGTCAGTATCATAGAGAGAATACCAGTTAACCCATCATCGCCGTATTAGTATTTTGTATGCAGCATTCTATTGTTCACTGATTGTGATATAAAATACAAATAAATTATATTATTTGAACTCTACATTATATTTAACAAGAAGATGCCTGAACAAAGACGTCTAAGTTATTAACAAAAGAAAACAGACTAGATTGTTTCTTCAACATAGAACATATGCTATAATAGATTAAAAACCGTACCTGTTTCAACTTGTTTCTTAATAGGCAAATGGATTATTTTGCAAGAATATTCTATATGAGTATTTTTACATATACAGACTGAATGTTGCTGAATGACATCACTTACGCTATTCATAGATTTTTGATGAAATAGATTTTTATTTGTATCATCTGAGAAAGCATTATTTACGTATCACTTGAAATGACGCGTTATAAAAGGATATCATTTTTTTATACACTCATGTGCATGTTCCTCTGCGCACAAATATATATATATATATATAGATATATATATATATATATATTCTTTTCTTTGATTCTTTCACTTGTTCCAGTCACTTGACAGTGGTCATGCTGCAGCACTGCCTTTAGTCGAATAAATTGACCCCAGGACTTTTTCTTTGCAAGTCTAGTACCTATTCTATATCTCCTTTTTGCTGAACGGCTAAGTTACGGGGACGTAAACACACCAACATCGGTTTCAAGCGATGGCAGGGGCACAAACACAAATACATACATAAATACACATATACACAGACACACAAACATATATATGTATATATACAGAACGGGCTTCTTTCACTTTCCCTCGAACAAATCACCTCACAAGGCTTTGGACAGCCCGAGGCTATACTAGAAGATACTTGCCCAACGTGCCACGCAGTGGGACTGAACCTAGAACCATGTGCTTGGGAAGCAAACCACACAGCCACTTCTGCAACTATAGATGGATATTTATAAATGCATGTGTGTGTACGTGTGTGTATGTGTGTGTGTGTGCCTGCGTGTATGCGCGCGCGCGATGTACACGTCTGTGTGTGTACATGTGAAGCTTCGTGCTTCGGCATAAATGTGTAACGTTCTACGTTCATATCCTGCTGGGGTCAATTTTGAACTTAACGTCCTCAGGTTTGAAAACATCGAATACTAGCCAAATAATGGGGTTGCGGCGATAAAACACAAAATCTCAATACTGGCTTCAATATTTGGCACAAGACCAGCAATTTCAGTGCAGGAGTAAGTCTATTATGTCGACAGCAGTGTTCAACTGTTACTAAGTCTATTTACTCCGAAAGGATATAAAGTAAAGTCCACCTCGGCGGAATTTCAGCTCAGAACGTAAACAGTGACTAAATGTCACAGTGTATTTTGCCTGGCGAGTTATTAGTTTTGCAAGCTCACTGCCAACCAGAATTCTTAATATAGTTGCCGTTTGGCATAAAATAGACTCTCTTTTCATATGTACGCGCAGACACACATTTTCGTCTCCCTGCGATATGTCTTCTGACTTTGGTACATCATGCCCATACGTGATGTTATATCCTGAGAAACAGCGCTCTAACGGGTCAATTAACAGTATTTTTACATTTGTTATGAGACATAGATGCATATTTTATTTAATACTTCTTTTATTCCGTATTGCGAACTCTGATTCAACCAGGTGATTATAAAAGGGAATATTTTATTCAGTTTCCTATATCGGGTGCGACAAATCCTCGCCTACCATCGTGTACACCTCAT
Source organism: Octopus bimaculoides (assembly GCF_001194135.2). NCBI lineage: Eukaryota > Metazoa > Mollusca > Cephalopoda > Octopoda > Octopodidae > Octopus > Octopus bimaculoides. The sequence continues at coordinate 125,208,462 of NC_068983.1, read as the reverse complement.
TGAATAGGATCAGACATACCGAAATGCATCTGGTGTGACTTTAATGGCCACTGCTACGTCGATTGCTGTGAAGAGGCAATTGCTGGTACGATGTTCTTTTGTCTTGTGCGATGTAAAGTGCGATGTATGAGTGAAGAAGTTCTGAATTACGCCCCTATAATATTAGGTTGTGTATAAGTAGACATAGAAAACTATGAGTTTACGGACGCTTTCGTTGTCCCTTGAATATTACACACCTAATATTGTTTAGTATTCACTCGGTAGAATTGCCGATAAGACGGAAGTAATAGATGTAGATCCATAACTTTGGCTTCCACAATTTTTCTGTCCTAAAATTTCAAAACACTGAGGAGTGTGTAAAATATCATTCATTTAATTCATTAGTTCTTTGAACATTTATTCAGTTATATAATTATCATGTGTTCTACATGGCAGTGATGAAGGACCATTATTTTTGAAAATATTAAGTATTATATATATATATGTAAAGTGCAGGGATGTCTTACTAACATTATAAGCCCGGGGAAAAATAGTGACCTGGGACCTTGAATATTTACTTATTGACACCTTGACACAATATATATTGATCAGAAATGGGGTTCTAGGCACGTGCGATCCCTACGTACGTGGAAGCTCACAGGCAACTGCCTAGTGTACCCATGTCTTACGATGGCAATGCTGATAAACGTGTGTGTGTGTATATTTCGTACTATTGTACAATATGTGTGTGTGTATATTTCTTACTATTGTACAATATTTTAACTGAGATCATTGTAAACCATTATGATTGGTAGAATTGTAATAGCCCATAAAATAATCATATTTATCACACATCAACAGAATACCTCTGGATTTGACCACCATTTCCCAAATTACAATTCACATCAACTTTCAACGTTCCATAATGGCATTTTAATTTTGCAAATATATTCACACTTCCCCAGTCATTGCTTACTATCATGTCTATGAAATTCAACACTTCTGCATAACTGAGAGGAATCTCGATGTAAATTACAAACATATCCGTTATAGTGTATATAAATGTACGGTATGTATACATTGGATCGTGGAGCACCACCGTCATGGTCAGAGTTAGTAACCACTATTCTAGCTTTAAATGTCAAGTAATAAATAACAACACTTCTTTATCTCAGTTCATTCATAACCTAAAACAAAACTCAATTCTACGCAATTTAAAATGGTACATACTTTACCATGACAAACCATATAACATCTATAACAACAAATACGATATCTGCATCACGGAAGCCTTTTTCTATTATCCAGTCCAACGATTATCTGACCGAATGGAACCACCTAATTTTTAATTGTAAGCACAGATTTTGTAATACATTCTCCATGTACAAATGCGTCCCCTACTATTATTCCCTAACTATGCCTTCACCCCTACTTGGAGGTCTTTATAAACAGATAACTTTTTAACTACCTTTATATTTTCTTAACCTCCGATCTCCCTGCATGTTCTCCTCTGCCTGTGAGAATATATAGGTGCGTATGGGCGGGTGTACACCTATAGGATACTACCGGCGCATAGAGGAAATACGCGTATGCGACGAATATGCGTATATGTAGTTTGACTGCTATGCGATAAACCACCAGGTAAGATAGAAATCCTATGTTCCCCTATTGACCAGTAACTTTATCTCTCAGTTTCCTCTCTCTCTTCCTCTCTTCTCCTAAAAAATTCCACCTTATTCCCACGCCTAAATTTTCTCTTCCTTTTTCCTCTCCTAACAATTTTACCTATAAGATTATTCTCTTTTCTTTTCTTTGATTGTTTAAATGTATATATTTATTTATTTACTACCATTGACATAGTCAATGATCTCGATCTTATAGTCACAAATACCTTTCCCTAGTCAGCTTCAATCTAACCCAAACTCCCCCTCTCTCCCCTCTCCTTTTCTTTATTCTTATTCTTAGCAACTTTAGAGAATTCCCACTTCCGTATCTTATTTCTTCCTTCACATGGTTTTCTGTTTTGGTTTCTCTCCCCATTCCTAACTACCCACTTTTGCTCACATCTCATCCGAGTTAGCTTCGGTTCCCTTGACGGCAGTGTAAACTTCATTTAACTAAAGTATCTTCGGACTGATACATAGCTAGGGGAGTGTCCCTCGTTGAGTAATTATTACTTCTGTGAATCTGCTAGCTACGAAACATAAGTAGTTTAGAGTTTACCTCTTCCATTCCCTCAATTTATATATATGTATGTATGTGTGTATATGTCTGTATGTATGAGTGTGTGTGTGGATTTGTGTGGATGCATGTGTGTATGCATGTATGTGTTAATGCATATGTTAATAGTTGGACAAAAAATATGTTTGTAATTTACATTGAAATATCTGACAGTTATTCAAAAGTGTTGAATTTCATAAATATATTAGTAAGTAATGACTGGGGAAGTGTGAATATGTATAATGACTGGGGACCTGTGAAAATTAAAATGACATTATGGAGCTTTGAAAGTTGATAAAAATTATAATATGGGAAATGGCGTTCAAATCTGGAGAATTTCTATTGATTTCTGGCAAATATGTGTTCTCTATGGCCAATTACAATTCCACAAAACATAAGGCTTTACATTGGGCTTAGTCAACATATTGTACAATCGTAAGAAATCTACAGACACACGCATATATTAGCATTGCCATAATGAGATATGGGTACACTGGGCGTTTGCCTGTGAAATCCTACGTGCTTAGGAGTCACATGTACATAGGCGTCCAATTTTCATTCGTGTATACTGTGGCTAGGTGTCAATGAGTAAATATTCAAGGCCTCAGGGCATTGAATGTTCGTGTTCTTATAATGTTATTAAGATATCCCTGTGCATTACACACACACACACACACACACACACACACACACACACACACACACACACACACACACACACTCACTCGCACACATGATAACGTAGTAGATCGGGCTGCCCACAAAGCATTCCATTGCCATTTATCATTAGGCAATATAAATTTGCTTAATAGATATCACAGACAAACGTAGTCACTGCTACCTAAGTTGTTGGAAGCGAGGATAATTGAATCACTGGAGGTCGCTTGATCCGTCCCTTGTAAAAATACACTACCAATCTCAAACAATTCATTTTGGTAAATTCGTTCTATCAACTAAAATACCAGCAGAATATTGGAAATGTTGCCTAAGGGACATTTTAAGATTTTAAACTGTGTTAAATTATTTGGAATGTCCGTTAGAAGAAAGCGGTTTCCTTGGAACTGATAAAATGTACTCATTAATCAATTAAAAGTGTTGTTAGAAGCGTCCGTAATGGATTCATACCTGCCCTTCATTTGTTATTCATTTTTATGCTACTCTCATATCTCACAACGTGTCCTCCGCATATTCTGAAGATTATTACAGATTATGCATTTAATAAAATTTACGTCAGAATAGCCCAAGAGAAGATTGTATACTCAGTTGAATCTAATTTTCTGCAAGCACTACAGGAATTTCATTCTGGCGGTGCTTATATACCAAGGTTGGACAAAAAATATGTTTGTAATTTACATTGAAATATCTGACAGTTATTCAAAAGTGATGAATTTCATAAACATATTAGTAAGTAATGACTGGGGAAGTGTGAATATGTGTAATGACTGGGGACCTGTAAAAATTAAAATGACATTATGGAGCTTTGAAAGTTGATAAGAATTATAATATGGGAAATGGCGTTCAAATCTGGAGAATTTCTATTGATTTCTGGCAAATATTTGTAAATTATTCTGGTGTGTTTATATTATTCCGACCTACCTAGGTGCACCAATTTAAGTACATTATTCTACTGAATCTTACACACACACGCACACATATAATACTTAATATTTTCTAAAATACAGTGCCTTTATTAAACAACTTCATCGGAGTCATGTAGAGTATATGATAATTATGCGTATAAATAAATGAGCAATGAGTAATAGATAAAATAATTGATATTTGGAATGGCATTCATACACTCCGTTTCTCAAAATTTTAAGGATAGCAAACCGTGAAGGCGAATGCTGTAGAGTGATCTATATATCTTAGTTGCTTCTTATAGGCTATTCTATTGAGTAAATACTAAACTGGGGACAACGGAAACGTACTTAAATTGACACTTTTCTATGTCCAACAGATTGTTACCCTGGTTATATTCCTTTAGCGATATATGGATAAAACTTTCTAAATAAAATTAATTACAACATAATGGAAATATGGTGTGAAAAAAAGAGGTTTAATAAACATGATGTAAATATCTAGATTTCTCAGACGTAACGATTTGCTAATTCAAACAAATTTCATCAAAGGGGTTTAATTATCACTCCACATATCGTCAAGAAAACAAACCAAAAATGGGGCATTTTTGAAACAACATCTTTTATGATATCCTTATGTTGAGTGTGAGGCCGTGTGGGAAGATGAATGGAGGCATAACGTTGCCATCACTACTGATCACTCCAAACACCATGATGTTGAATGGATGTTTCATTTTTATCACTTTCGAGACCTGTCCTCAGATTGCACTTTCCTCAATTTGACACCACACATATGTGTTTGCGTGTATACGTGAAAATATATAGGTATATATATATACATATATATGTGTATATATATATATATATATATATATATATATATATATACAC
>NC_068983.1:125199593-125203681 GCF_001194135.2 Octopus bimaculoides | reverse complement strand
TGTGTGTGTGTGTGTGTGTGTGTGTGTGTGTGTGTGTGTGTGTGTGTGTGTGTGTGTATGTATGTATGTATGTGGAAAAATGAATATTAGAACTTGTTTCTCCGCAAAAACGCGTCATATTGCACTTCATATATATGCATGCGTAGTGGAGGTTTTTTCTGTATTGTGGAGGGAATTTTTTTAATTAGATGCCTCGGTGCACCAGCATGACCGCAGCCACTTGGCTGAAACACATAAATAAATAAATAAATAAATATATATGAAGTTGGACGTAAACCAGACAATCAAGTCTGAGGTTTTATTCTTGAGAGTCCTTCAAAGCAAATATATTCAAAAGTGTCACCGCAGTATCAGTAGAGATTCTTTTGTCAATAATCAAAACGCAATACTATTAGGAATGCGGGAGGAATTCAGGCCTTGCGATGCACAATGTTATTTTTTTGCATGCATAAATGGCTCTACAATATGTTTAATTGTCCCTCCAAATTCCTGAAATGCTCCCGCGAGGTTAACTCATTATCGAAGTTATATGTTTTCAAGAATATGCCGTGGAATGTAGAGTGATATGGCTACAAGACTATTTGCTTCTATCAAATGCATATATATGAATATAAAACCATGATTATATGCATTTCATTGCTCGCTGAAAATTGTATCTTCAAAATATTCTAATATTTTTCTTGCAAAATCTAGAGTATAACACAAGTGAAATCGATGAAGCTCGTAAGTGAAATTTGCGTGAAAATATCAGATTCGAGTTATGCTATTCTTTTGATAAACATAATTATAAGCTTTATATGTGTGGTGCGGTAGTTTAACAACTTTATGTGTCTATGTTTGCATATGTGTTACTAATTTAAATATATTAAATAAGCAAATTTCATACCACTATCTTTTGGGGAAATGTTAGCTGATATTCTGAACACATATTTGACACGCACCAAGAGAATATTTCTAGTTTCTACCTCCATTTTCTCCGCTTTCAATCGTATCATCTTTCACTCCATTTTAATACCAATTTTAATTTCTACATATAATCACATTTCTCCATTTATTACCTTCCAATGTATTTATGAAATTAAAGACCCCTCCATATCTATTTGTATCTCAATGTATATATCTCATTCGCTGCTCTTATACAACTATCATCTTATTTGATCGTATTTCTTTGATACGAAATGTAGCATAACTACCATAATGCATTTTCACTAAATCTAATTGACTGAAAATGACAATTGTCATTGAAATAAAGCATTAAATGTTAGAAGGACTTGGAATTATTATAAAATCAAACAGATTCTAAATCTATGGCAATGATTGCAGTACTTAATGAAATTAAATATATAGGAAATGTGTTATACGTTACATTAAAGCAATCAAGGAATAAGATGTTCCGAAATTCCATCCAATTTACCTCGCATACAGAAACCTACGTAAAAGAAATATCCTCAGATATTAGAAACATATTCCTGCCAGAATGCCTTAGTTAAATAGGTCAATAATCATCAATAATGTCAGTTTCTATAAACATATATTTCAGTCCTGCTAGGTTGCGAAAGACGTATTTATAGATAAATATGAGTGTGTGTGTGTGTGTGTGTGTGTGTGTGTGTGTGTGTATGCATGCATGTGGAGGCGCAATGGCCCAGTGGTTAAGGCAGCGGACTCGCGGTCATAAGATCGCGGTTTCGATTCCCAGACCAGGCGTTGTGAGTGTTTATTGAGCGAAACACCTAAAGCTCCACGAATCTCAGGCAGGGGATAGTGACGAACCCTGCTGTACTCTTTCACCACAACTTTCTCTCACTTTTTCTTCCTCTTTCTGTTGTACCTGTATTTCAAAGGTCAGCCTTGTCACACTGTGTCATGCTGAATATCCCCGAGAACTGCGTTAAGGGTACACGTGTCTGTGGAGTGATGAGCCACTTGCACGTTAATTTCACGACCAGGCTGTTCCATTGATCGGATCAACTGGAACCCTCGATGTCGTAAGCGACGGAGTACCAACAACATGTATGCATATAGTAATTACTGGTAGAGAAACCGTTGGCAAATAAACTTTACTACACAGTATTGTTACTACATAGATCGCATTCAGAGTTTTAAAACTAGTTGTTTTTCTCCTTACGAGGTCAGTGATAGCATGTCGTAAGTTCGAGTAGCTGCTATCTCTAGTCCACGGTTGTCCAGTGCCTACGAAGGGAAATTATCCAGAAAACATTGGTTACCTTGTCCAGTACGGCTAGAAGGGTGTAGTAAGTTTCCTTGCTCACAGTATATCTTGGACACAGATCATATGTCGATAACCAACAGGAAAAGATATCCTGGAGTTAAAAAATAGTAACATAGTCCTTCGAAGGACTGCCACTTTACGTTGGCAAATAAATTTTACTCTGTGTGTGTATGCGTGCGTGCGTGCGCAAAAGTATACGATGAGTCTCTTTCAGTTTCCGTCTATCAAATCCAGTTACAGAACTTTGGTCGCCCCAAGTTATAGAATAAGACGTTTGCCCACGATACCACGCAATGGAACTGAACCCGAAACAACTTGGTTAGGAACCAAGCTTCTTATCATACAGCCTGCGCTTATAGCTCCATAGATGACGATCCACAATAAACCAGTGATATCTAGCATAATATAGAAGATTGTTTATAGATTCAAGCAAATTTTTTTTTTTTTAATTATTGTTCATAAAATCAATTTTCTTATCATTGAAGTATGGTCTCAGGAAAGAAGTGACACATCTCTTAAGGAAATATATGGACACTACTAGTTTCCCATTTTCTCAATCCAAAGACAAGTGGCCAACGAAAAATAACCCTCGTTGTGTATATCGGAGAAGATACGAAAAAAAAAACAATCAGTTGTTCCAATTCGATTCTATAGGCTAACTTTCAGTTTCGCACTTACTAATTGGTACGCTATGATTCATTAAAATTTGTACCGACGTTGGGGTGCCGAAAAGATCTTGGCTTTGTGTAAGAGAAAATACACGAGGATCAGTTAATTATAATTTTATGCAAATTATTCCCCTTCTCAGATTCACACACTTATTGCAGCAGTCCTTTCTCGATACCCTTAAAACCAGGAATTATTCAGCACATCCTCGTATATAAACTTGTTTCTCAATATAGGGTATTATTCTGAATATAGCGAGTAACAGTATCTAGCGGGACCCGGGAATATTTCACGGAATTAATAGTAAACCTACTGCGTTATTTCTGAAAACATTATGCAAAAAACCTGAAAGCGTCGAGTGTGTTGTGTCTGTATGAAAAGATAATCGCTGATCTGCTACTCATAGAAAAGTGTAAGAAATTGGAATGATTACTTAAATGGCTTTTTATATGCACTTCATATATTTTATGCACAATTTTAGAGACTTAATACACGGCACATATAAAATAAATATTCACTCTTATATTTCTATAAGAAAAAATATTTCTAAAGAAAAAAATATCCCCTACATATAATGCAACTTTTATTTAAATTGTATATATCAGCTGCGTAAAAATATTTCACGGAGTTCCACCTAAGCGCTTGCATTGAGTGATAGGTAATATAAAAAACTTCGTTCAATTTATAAAATACGCTTTTTATTTTCCAACAACCACCACCATCTCCTCCACCACTACCACTTCCATCTGCACCACCACCATCATCATTTCTCTCTTCCACTCTTTCTCCCTCCACTTTCTCCCCTATTTTTATCTCACGTCTCTTTCTCTCTCCGTCTTTCTCCCTGTTTCTGTCTCACGCTTCACTTTACCCCCCCCCTCTTTTCTCATTTTACATTCTTCTCCCTTTCGCTTCAGCTAATCAGGTGAAAGCGTTGCAATTACATTCCCTCCACCTCGTGTTATGGACGCTTCTCTCTCTTTTTTTCGTTATTAGTGTGGACACGTTACCGAAGGGCTAAGGAACGTAATTAGAAGCAGAATAATTATAAGATAGCGAATTCATACATACACACATATATACATATATATAAATATATGCATATATAAGTGTGTGTGAATGTGTGTATGCATGAATATCACTCTCTCTCTCTTTCTCATTCTCTCTCTCTCTCTCTCTCTCTCTCTCT
>NC_068983.1:125197379-125199319 GCF_001194135.2 Octopus bimaculoides | reverse complement strand
TCAAGTAGCCGAATAGGAAGTCAGGACTTCCTCTATCTCTCCATTCAATTCCTGAACCCAACGAGGTAGATTTCTGTAAGAAACGTTCGCAAGTTTAAGATGCAAGACGCCCAGTGAAACTGTTTGAAATAGTAATATATCTAACTCTTTTCTAAGTACGCTGTGTGTATATTATATATATATATATATATATATGGGAGAATTTACGACAAAAACAACAACAGACGAGGACAGGTGGTGTAAACAACAAAAGGATGTATTAGTTTAACGCTCGGGAATAGAGAAAGTCTGTAACGTTTCGAGCTACGCTCTTCAACAGAAAGAAATAAGAAGAAAAAAAGGAGAAAAAAATTTAAATGTCGTGGTCAGCGATCTATCATGCATATATCAAAATAAGCAACAAGGATATCCAGTGGTAATGCAGTACGATCATTTCACACACCTCCATTTAATTTAAAAATGCATTCATTACATCAATTTAAATGCAGAGCAATCTTAAGCTGCACAAAGACATAATTCAATTAAGTTAAAACAGATGGACACATGAGTATAATTTTTCCTAAAATTTCCAAGAAGTTAATGAGATAGACAAAGAACACGCTGCCTTCCCTTTAGTTTAGAAGCTACTAAGGTATCAGGAAGAAAGACTTGTTACAGATGTGTGCTTGTCATTGTTTTTTATGGGGTCAGTTTTAATTTATAGACTGGTTTTATCAAATCCTTTTAGATCTAAAGCTGAGAGAACAAGGGGCAGTGTCTGTTAGTGTTAGGGCTGACGGAGCAGACAGAAATCATAATGGATATTGTCATAAGAATCAAGATCATTTAAATTGATGTAAGATTGTATTTTTCAATAAAATGGAGTTGCGTGAAACGATCGTACTGCATTAGCTCTGGATACCCTTGTTGCTTATTTTGATTTTAATCACCTTATTTTTGAAATTGTATGGATAATACCGTACTACATTTTGATGCCTCAACTTAATCAAAATGTTTGCTATACATATATATATATGTATATATATACGTAGATATATATAGATAGATAGATATATATATATATAAACCCTCCCTTGAATTATCTGCTTTGCAACAAGCTACATAAAATCATTTAATATTACGCCGTTGGAAGTACAATGAATTTGTAATTCACTTGTGAGAGACCTGTAGCTCACGACGCTATTGTTCACTTTTTGTATATAATAATAAAAAAAATTCAATACGTCTTGTTGTCTTTTATCTTATATATAACAAGAAGAAAAATCCTGAACAACCATGTCTACCCCAACGTTTATTGTTTCTACAACATAGAACATATTTTCTAATGCATAAAAATGTGTACCAAGTTCAACTTGTTTCTCAATTGACAAATGGATTATTCTGAATATAGCTAAAATGTTACGTAATAGTATTTACATATAGAGACTGAATGTTGGTGAATGACATCAGTATCTTCGTTCATTGATTCATGCTGGAATAATGTCTGAGACAACACTATTTAAATATCAATTGAAATGACATAACCTCATACAAGGATATAAGCATCATACGTCGATAGGTTTTTGTTGGTAACGCTTTTCCGTACGTAGTCATGTTTGTGTGTACATGTGTGCATATGTGTACAGTTATGTGTGCCGTCAGTGTATGTTTCTGTTTTTCATTTGTTTTTTTTATATCGAAGAAGTTTAAAATTAAGAACAATATATGTGGAAATATATATATACATATATATATAATATATGAAAATCAATGAAATGCAAAATAATTCAAAGTAATAAATTTAATACACTAATTTTAATACACACTACAAATTTGGCATTATATGTTAGAAGAGAAACAGTGGTTATTAATGCTTTTTATTATTCCTGTCTCTGTTATTCAGAAAATTCAGAAAATCGCATGTTAACTCATATATATATATATATATATATATATATATA
>NC_068983.1:125185578-125196827 GCF_001194135.2 Octopus bimaculoides | reverse complement strand
ATATATATATATATATATATATATATATATATATATATACGTATGTTAAACATTTATCTACTACCCAATGCACTATATACAGAATTATGCGATATCAAATTTAAATACAATTCAAATATACATTATACATTCCGAATACACAGTAAGAACATTTTGGTACATTTTTCAACTGAAAATTTTTACTTGTTTAATTTGATATCCATTGCTTCACATACACATAGTAAAACATGTATGTTCTTGATGGTAGTAAAAACACAATGTTTCTTTTCATTAAACTCTTCTATCTTATTAAAACAAGCAACTGCACCAAACATTTTTATAATTTTTACTTTAATAATTTATTCTTGCTTTACTCATCATTTCAGCTGTGCTAAATTGTATTTTAATACTTTATTTTTGCTTTATTCATCATTTCTGCTGTGCTAAATTCTAAAAGATCCATTAACTATAACGTATGACTTTAAAAATTAGTGTATTGTAGATATCTTACATTGTTAGCTAACATTATGTCTGTTTTCAGTAGTATGCGTAAGGGTTGTACGGTTCTGCTGTAGATGTTATACCTCAACACTGAAATCCAAGTTCGATTATACAACTGAAACATACACGTGAATAATACTTACCATTGAGGTATCCGACAAGTAATATCTATGAATGTTGAGTAATATTTACCTATCTTTTGCCCGTAATGTCTATAAGATCTCAGCCAATTAAATACATATATCTCGTATAATAACTTTCCAAACTATTGATCGATATGTATACGTTCAAGGTTACTAAAAGAATGTTCATATCTTTAACTACTCTACTGCAAAATGTTTGTCTAAGCAGTTTGTAATAACTTTTAACTCATACAATTGCTTAATTCACGTAGCGTCAAAGTATTTTGTCTTTGGTCATTATTTCACAATTTCCAAACAACGAAATATTTAAGTTCAAATTTAATGACATTTGTTTGTACCACACCATCGTCATAGTGATCTCATTTGCGTTGTATTTCCCTAGAAAAGTTGTTGTGAATTCATTCGGAATGCATAGTAACTGCTAGACAATTATTTGTGTTTCCCAATGAATTGACTAAAACGTCTTCCCTTTCCTTTGCAGAAATAGGATCGTAAAGAAACTGGCCTGTAATTTGTAAAGTTGTATTATTTCTATTTGTAATATGGTATAATTACTGCAATCTTCCTTTTATTTGGAAAAATACCGCTTGAAACGGACAAGTTGCACACGAGTTATATTCTTACAATGACATTCTAGGCTATGATCATATTAATTTTAGTCTCTTCTGTAGAGGTTTTCTTCATACATGTGCTAACAATATCCATTATTTCTTTTCTTCTATTGCTCTAAGAACAATAGAACTCAGATTTCTATCTGAATGTTCATCGTCAATCCCCTCTCGTTATTTCTGAGCTATTGATTTTTAATATTTATACATATCAATTTTAGTTTCACACTAACAAAGAATTACAACCGCCACATCCTTCATATAAATAATGGTTTTCTTGTTATGAATACATTCATGTATTTAGCTTCAGTTTCTAGATCTATTTCTAAATAATGTTATCTACAACTCCCTATATACATCTAATGTTGTTTAAATTATTCTTTTATATATTATTATATTATACTTTACTATATATATCTGCAGCATCAGTGAACTATTTGTTTTATATTTTTCTTATGCCTCTATTGTTCTACGTTATATGTATTTGACGATATGGTGTGTTCTTTCTTTTCTTCTAACATATATTTTGTTAACCCGTTTTTTTATCAGTGAACCATCTGCATAGTTCCATTCTCTACTGTATTTTCGATTAAATAACATTTGTCGTGAAATTATATAAATATGTTTATAGGTTTTTCATAAGATTTCTTGATACACTATTTTAGTATTTTCCAGTTATTATGAAAAATTAATTTCTGAAAACAGTCATAGAATTCCAGACATCTAATTGCTTTATTTTCAAAAGTATTCACATTCTTAAGACTTCTATAACTAAAAGTCATATGGTAGAAAGGACGACGAATATTTACTGATATTCAATAATAACCTATTTTCTTTGATTTGTTTCGTGTTTTTATGATGATATGATGTATTAGTATATCACAAGGCGATGTAATTCTGATGATCAATGGGATTTATTTATATACATCTAATCCTTAAATTGAAGTGACAACAAATATTTACAGTCTCTTTGTGAGTATTACGACTGAGCAGGTCTGTATAGAAATCATTACAAATTAATATATTTTAAAATGGTTCGGGAAATATTTATTTATCCAATACTTAAATATAACAATATTATAGTTTTATGTTCTATACAACTCACAGTAACATATTTCCTTTCTATTTTTCCAACAGACATTTTTTGTAATGCATTTAATCACATCACCAACAGCTGTCTACCGTATTATAATTGAAATCTTACTTGACGTACAAAGCCGTATTCTCTCCATTCGTGTTTTTGTTTATATAAGTCAATTAATACTCATTCCGTTAAACGTCCACAACCATCTCAGGGCTGATCCAAATCTTTTCGATGACTATTATAGTAGATGGTCTCTTTAACTCACTTTAATATTATTTTATGGTTTGATATATCCAAAGTAGTCATCTGCTATTGAAATCAATATTTTATGATCGGCAGTGCAATAACAGCTGTCGGTTTCCATATGGTCGAAAAAAATCCAGGATTAATCATTTTGATTTTTCTTAGCTATATTCTGCATAATCTGTATATTTGAAAGACTTCAAATGCATTTTTTCATATTTTCGGATATTTATTGTGTGCTGTGCATCGTTAATTCCCGACAGAGACAAATAACGTCCGTCAGGATACGTCATGACTGTGTGCAACGTCTTTGTCTATTTCCTTTCATATTACTCCTTACCTCGTTGTGCTGACCGTTTGACCTGACTGGCATTTCTCTAATTCTAATTCTAAATCCCTAAAGTTCAGTACCTTAACCTCTTTTGATGTTCATTCTTTTTCTATTTTGTCTCTTCCTCTCTCCCGTTCTCTTGTTTCTACAACACTCTTCACCCCTCTCAGCCTTTTGCATTCTTTATACTTCCTTCTGAAAATAATTATGATATGTGTCTATTCAAATTCAGACTTTAGATCCCTGTAACATAATGCTATAAATTGTACCTGTGATGATCTGTTGGACTTACGTTTGCAATTGCACTTGAAATATCTGATGGTGAGTTCCAAAAACCAGAAATGAAAAATTTACAAAGGAACAATTGATATAAATTTATGTTTGTCCTAAGTGCACACACACACACACACACACACACACACACACACACACACACACACACACACACACACACACACACACACACACACACACACACTCACATACACAGATATATAGTGTGCTTTGTGTGTACATTTAGATACAGGGCTACTACTAGTGAGTTTAGAGCTCCACATTGAACATTGCCCCTTAACTTCCCTTAGGTCCTTATCTATGAGCAGTGTTCCATCTCCAGTTAAGAAACAATGTTATTCATTCTTTTGTTGCTTTCCAAATCACTCCCACCTTTTACGTCCAGTTAACCCATTATGTCCTACTGGCTTATATATAGAACAGTAAATAATTTTTTAAATTATAATATGACAATAAATGTATTTTGAATATAAATACAACAAAAAGAAATTCTAATTTTTTTATAAGTGCATCAGATATATTTGTAACACATTGAGAAACATGAGAAAACATGAGAATATTAACTCGTAGCGTTAAGTTAAATCGTTGTTGTATTCATTTGACACAGAAACGCTGTTTATAAAGAGTTATTTTACAATACTTAGGATATAGTTTGTTCACGAATACCATTTTATGCATATAATATAACTTCGAATTTTGCTGTTCTATATATAAGACGCTGGGTCAGTGTGTACACAACTGAACTAGTATGTGCATCTGTTTCATGTTTGAGACATGTATCAACATGTATGTTGCTTTGACTCGTTACGACGTGATTGGAAAATATTGACGGCGCAGAGGTGACTATACTTTCAGTAGTGTTTCAAGTGTCATAGGGTGAAGACTGAAGACAGTGCAGATAAATATCTTATCAAGGTAATTAGTCTCGCTCTATAGGAGTGTTGTGCATTTTATATTTATTGATACAGTGATTAAGTATGTTAGTTGTACTCATGAAATATATTATTCTGTACCGATTAAATCTTCTGAGTCATTTTGAATATTGTAATGAATCTTGTAAGTATTGAACACTTAATTTGTTTATCCCCAGATGTCTAAAAACCATGAAAAAGCCTTAACCATGGATGAAGTTAGGAATTTGTTAGATGAACTATCAGACGAAGGAACTGAATTTGAATCAGCAGCTATAGAGATTATTCCCCCTGATGTGCATTATATCACAGATGAAGATGAAGCTAATGATGATGAAACTGGTGAAGTCTTGATCAATGATGTTCCAAGAACACTTGAATTGCATCTTGCAAAAGAACAAAGTGAAAATGAAAAATTGAGGGACATTAGTTTTTCTGAAGAAAAAGCTTATTAGCCTATAAAAAAAAGAGGAAGCTGTATAGTTCAGAATCAGCCTGAAGGAAAAAGCAACCTGAGTGTAGGAATTATTCTAACAGAACTGATACCTTTGATAAGAGCTTCAGAAAAATGATAGACGCTTTGAAATATTATGGTCCACTTGAAATATTTGAAACAATAATCACTCCAGAAATATATGACCACATCATAAAGGAAAGTGTGCGGTATTCTGCAACAAGTAAAAATAATATTGACACACAACAATCAGTAGACGAAGTCAAGGCATTTATTGGCATTCTCATGTTGTCCAGTTACCACAAGTTGCTATCCAATAGACAATACTGGTCAAATGAAGAGGATTTGGGGGGGGGGGTGTCTGATCCAAAAGGCTATGACAATGAATCGTTTTCAGAATCTGAAAAGCAAAATTCATTTCTGTAATAATGAGAACTGGGAGGAAAATAAAACTGATAAAGGTTTCAAAGTTCCCTCTCTAATTCAAATGATCCAAAACACTTTTTAAAAAGTATAAAATTTTTCAAAAAGATCTTTCGGTTGATGAAATGATAATCAAATACTACGGACACAATTCATTGAAAAAATTTGTTAAAGGGAAACCCATTAGATTTGACCACAAGTTTTGGGCCTTGTGTGGCGTGTCTGTATATTGTTATAACTTTGAACTATATTGCGGTAAAAATGAAGATGAAAGTCAATATGATGATCTCACTCTTGGAAGCAGAGTTGTTCTTCAAATGCTTGAAGTAGTAGAAGATCTTCTCTCACACTGTGTATATTTTCATAGTTTATTCACAAGTTATGATTTGCTGGTTCACTTGTTAGGGAAAGGATTCGAAGAAACAGGCACAATGAGAGAAAATCGACTAAAGATATGTCCATTGAAAGATTCACAATTGATGAAAAAGGAAAACAGAGGATGT
Organism: Octopus bimaculoides; assembly: GCF_001194135.2. Classification (NCBI taxonomy): domain Eukaryota; kingdom Metazoa; phylum Mollusca; class Cephalopoda; order Octopoda; family Octopodidae; genus Octopus; species Octopus bimaculoides. Next base: position 125,191,353 of record NC_068983.1, on the reverse strand, counting down.
TATGATAACACAGTTGATGTGACCAATGAAATACTTATTGTCAAGTGTCTTGACAATAAATGTGTGTCAAATAGTACACACTTTGATGCAATTGAACCAACTAGTAATGTACTTCGCTAGAAAAGGTATGAAAAATCATTATAGCAGGTCTGTTGTGCTTACATTATATTGAGGCCTTCACTGGGACATTCCAGCGGTACTCCTTTTTATTATGAGTGACTATGGCTTCTACCATATCGTGGGTTCTTCTTTCTTTCTACTCGAGATTATCCTTCCGACAGATTTCATTCTAGAGTGTCCTAGCTACATATGTATGTATGTATGTATGTATGTATGCATGTATGCATGCATGTATGTATGTATGTATGTATGTATGTATGTATGTATGTATTTATGTATAACTTGCTAATGATTTCTGTACTGAAGTTGGGTTACTTTTATTTCAAAGAAAATATTAATTGTACCTGTCTATTACTATACATATGTATTAAACTATCTAATTATTATCTCTTTATCAAAGCATATCTCGGTATTTATATTTATCTTTGTCTATGTATCCTACTTTCAGTTTCACAACTTTCATATTGCTTTGTTGGACAACACTTTGCACCGCCTCTGTTTTAGGCTTATCAATAATGTATTTCGCTTCAGTGATTAGCCTTCCTTGAAGTCAAATTTTTCAGTTATAATGTGAATCTGCTTGGGTTGCATCTTCAGGACGATGCAAAGTTTTATGAAGTTAGGCTCTTGCGTAGTTGTTATCATCCTCAGGCAACATGTATCATTGTTCTGCAGGCTTTTGCACGCATGACAGCAGCTCAAGAAATTTTGGATTTGCATTTCTCTTCCAGTGATTTGATCTGAGATCGTATGTTGGGATTACAACATTTATAGAATGGAAGCCTGAAAGTAATCTTTCAAAACTACGCATTAACTGTTTACATATAATTAATCCTTTATTGTTATGTTTGTTTTTTTGCGTTTGAGTTTGCTTGTTTTTGTGGCGGGATGGAACGGACTACTACCTGCCAATAAGTTAATTCAACTGTCACACAATATGTTTTGGCCTGATACACATCTGTCTCTCACGCTGAATAATCAATGTTTTAACGGTGTTGCCCAAACAGGGCAACTAACATTCCGCTTGTGATTTTCATCGCCCTGCTGGTGACTTTAGTGAGGGAGGGGGAGAATCTTGTGACAAGCTATCCCACAAGCTGTGTGGTTACATATTCCCATAGGCTGTATGATTGGCCTGGCTGTATAATTATGGGAAGAACGCAAGCAAGCTGGACGGAACCAGCTTTAAATATATACGTATCTATTTAAATACATAATGAATATGTACACAAATATATTGGAGAAATTGCAATTCATAAATATATGGGCTCAAACGTGATCTAACGAAAGGAAGAACACACAGTTTAACGTGGTCCACGATGTGTAACATAGGATGCGAGATCTATATTATCAACGAGAAGAACAGTCTGGCATGGTACATCAAACAGCAAAGTGAATCCTTGCTTACCTTTATAGAAATAATAACGCGATACCTACGAAAATGTGACGCACCCAAAACATTTAAGAAAAAAGATGAATAGCGAAGATTAGATAAATGGAAATAGACAACTGAAAAATAAAAATAATGCATGGGCTATATCTCAGATAAATCGAATGGAAAGACAAGATCAGCACTTGGAGGTGGCTAAAAGAAATGACCTGAAAAGAGGCACCGAGACACTGATATGCAGTGCCCAGAAAAAGCTCTAAGAACTAATTACACCAAGTTTCAAATAGTTAAGAGCAGTGAATTGCCCTTTTGTATAATGTGTGGAAACAAAAAGGAAACAATCTCACATATTTTGAGTGAGTATAGCAAGTTGTCCCAAGAGCCCATCAAATGGAGACACAATAACGTGGCTAAGTTTATTCACTGGAGACTGTGTGAAAAGTACGGCCTGAGAACAATGAATATAAGATCGGTGAGATTTTACAGCCCAATGAAACTCTCTACACGGTGCACTGAGACAAGTTGTGGTCGATAAAAGAAAAATGGAAATCAAGATCTTAGATATTGCCGTAACTGGGGATACGCATGTAGATGACAAAGAGATAGGAAAGATGGAGAAATATTGACTACTAAAAGACGAAATTGCAAGAATGTGGGCAATGAGGGGAGTAAGTGTTATCCCAGAAGTTGTAGATACAGAAGGAGAACTAACAACGAGGTTCGAGAAATACGTCAGAGAAATTGGAATTGACATGAGGGCAGAACAGCAAGAAATTTGTGATTGGTGCTTGAGTATTGAATGTCTTTCAGGATAAGTTAACATCCAGGTACCAAATATTATAATTTACGGAAAGAAACCCTTTGAGATCTCTGAAAACACGATGCAATCCGCTCTCACAGAATAACCGAAAGCTCTGAGAAGTATAATAATAATAATAATAATAATAATAATAATAATAATAATAATAATAATAATAATAATAACTTCAAAAACTTTCAAAATACAAAGACCTGGAAATAGAGATAACTCGAATGTGGAATCTAAAAACAGAAACAATTCCTATCATAGTAGGTGCCTTAGGTATAATAAATAAATATTCAGACAAATACATAACAAAAACACCAGGACTTACAAATATATATAACATACAGAAAATTGCACTACTGGGTACTGCACACATTCTACGCAAAACACTTTCAATACAGTAAACATAAGAGCACCACAGCAAACCACAGCACATACCCAAGGCGCACAGAACTGCGCTCGGTAGTGAAGTGAAAGCACGTTTTAAAAATAAAACTACTGAACAATAATAATAATAAATAATAATAATGATGATGATGATGATAATGATGATGATGATGATGATGATGATGATGATGATGATGATGATAATGATGATGATGATGATGATGATGATGATAATAATAATGATGATGATGATGATAATTTCAAATGTTGACACCAGGCCAATAATTTCGAGAGAGAGTGTAAGTTGATTACATCGACCGCAGTGCTTCATTGGTAATTTTATTGATATAAAAACAGATAGAAGGCAAAGTCGACCACGGCGGCATTTGAAATCAGAACGTAAGGATGATGATGGTGATGATAATAATAATAATTATTATTACTATTATTATTATTATTATTATTATTGAGTGAGAGAGCAGTGCACGCCATCAAAGTGACACTATGGTAAAATATACGAAGCCCAGTATACCCATCATGACTACCCGTCTGATAAGGGTACACCAGGCAATAAATAAAATCTCAAAGCTTTTGGTGCGTGACTTTTGATCCACCTATTATTATGACAAATACGTGGCCATTTTAATTCAATACTGCTTCTGTCGCGTACATCGGATGATTTATTCAGCCTGGTAGCTATTTCTCAATATTTACTATATGAGAAGCGCTAAATCTCATCTAGAAATGCGGCTGGTTACGAATACAAGTCATTGGCGAACCTCAGCCAATGCATTTGACGTTTTCTCCATCCGCTGTAGGTTTGATATAGTACTATAATATTTAATGTCTTCTTCTCTTTCTTTCACCTTCTCGCTTTCTGCACACACCCAATATCTGCCGCTCACTCACCCTCTCTCTCTCTCTTTCTATGTCCTTCTTTCTCTTCTCTCACTCTCTTTCTCTCTCTCTCATCCAAACTCTGTCACACTTTCTACCCAGAATAAATAGACCATGTTTATACCTGCAGATAAATATTCTTCGACACGCTTAAACGTGCAAAACTGACGACATATCACGACAATATCGTCAAAATTCCATACGGTGTTAAGGTCGCTACAATACGTATGTATGCACGCATGTATGTATGTATATATGTATGTATGTATGTACGCATGTATGTATGTATATATATATGTATGTATGTATGTACGCATGTATGTATGTATATATGTATGTATGTATGTATGTATGTATATATGTATGTATGTATGTACGCATGTATGTATGTATATATGTATGTATGTGTGTACGCATGTATGTATGTATGCATGCATGCATGTATGTATGTATGTATCTACATACATATGTATGTATGTATGTACGTATGTATGTAGGTATGTAGGTAGGTAGTAAGGTATAACTTACCATAGAGTTCTTATTTTAAATTGGATTAAATTTATTCCAAACAAAGCATTCCTTATACTCTATTCATTTATTAATCTATTCATGCATTACTCTATTTACTATCTATGTATTGAAGTATATCTTTTCATGTTTTTCTCCATCTAGATCTGTTTCTATGCATCCTATTTTCTTTGTCACAACTTGTACGCCGCTTTGTTGGCCAATACTTCACATTACCTGTATTTTTTATCAATAATCTGTATTTCGGTGTAGAAGACTCTCCTCTCTTGTCATGCGAATTGACTTAGAGTAAATTTTCAGAACAAGTACAAATCTTTATGAAGTTAAATTACTGCGGCTTTTTTTAGCTTCATTAGAAAAAAAGTTACAATGTTCCTCAGGGTTTTCAACTCTTCTTTTTAGCTCGGGAGATATTGGATATGTTGGCGTGTGCCTGTGATTTGATACAGAGTTGAATCTACAGCAATCACCGCATGGAAGACTCAATGTAAAATTTCAAAAACATATATAAACTCTTAACTTTACTGGAAACCATAATTCTTGGTGTCAAAATTTTTGTCGTAATCTTAGTTAAAGGTCACTGACACAGATACACAGCGTCACTATATCTGACAGTCTCTCACACTCATGAATTCACTTTGAGGCTCTCTCTCTCTCTCTCTCTCCCTCTCTCTCTCTCTCTCTCTCTCTCTCTATACATACATACATACATACACGCATGCATCTACATCTTTGCACGAGAAAAATTCTTCTACTCAAATGTAATGGTCTGTACATCCATCCTTACATCCTCTGATGGCATCACGCGGCAGTACGCGACATGGTGGCCTAAGATTTCACGATAATATTTACCGAACACATGCATTCCACTAGCTTCAAACGGAAGCACTGAAAACAAATTTTAAAATGTCTCCAAATCCACCTACTTAGGCAGCCTTCTGGCAAGCAGTACATCCTGCAACAGTCACCATTTTGCATCAATGCGAATAAATTTATCTACGTTACATTTGTTAATAAAGATATACCCTATCATGAACATCGAACCATTCGGCACACATAACACAAGAAACGGGTTTACATACGTACGATTACGGGCTATAGAATCTCTGTATCACCATAGAGAGATCTTTTACTATCCATATATTGTCCTCGTAGCTGTCTATCTCTTGTTTTATGTAACAACACAATGGTTTTGTGCAAGTACCTGCATGTAATTCATGTATTTCATGTGTTTTAAAAGTAGCCTGCACAATAGTTTCGGAATCTGAGTCGCTTGCAACTTATACCGATTAAGAAGACTTCGTGTGAGTGTGTGTGTGTGTGTGTGTGTGTGTGTGTGTGTATGTGAGAGAGAGAGAGAGAGAGAGAGAGTGTGTGTGTGTGTGTATGTGTGTGCGTGCGGTATGTTTATGTATATACCAATATAATATATATGTATGCATACACACACACATATGTGTGTTTGTGTGTGTGTGTGTGTGTGTGTGTGTGTGTCTGTGCGTGTGTGTGTGTGTGTGTGTGTGTGTGTGTGTGCATATATATATATAAATATTATACTGATATATACATACACGTATATCAATATAATATATATATACATACACGCACACACATGCACACACACACATACACCCACCCACCCCATATA
>NC_068983.1:125181864-125182803 GCF_001194135.2 Octopus bimaculoides | reverse complement strand
TATATATATGCATATAGTTGTGTATGTGTGTATGTGTGTCTGTACGTGTGTCTGTCTGTGTGTGTTCTGTGTGTATTCAAATTTATATATTTATATATGTCATATTTTGTTCCAGTAAGTCTTTATTCCGTGTTTCACCTGCGTGCACACGTACAATGAAGGCGCCTGGCTTGGTGGTAAGCGTATTCGGCTCACGATACTTAGGTTGAGAGTTCAATACCCAGTTGAACAATGTGTACATGAGGAAGGCACTTTATACCCCCTTGTTCCAGTCCACTTACTTGGCAAATGTAAATAGAACCTGCTATCTTTGTCACATTTTGTGTTATGCATATAGTCCTCATTAGGGGTAGACGTTACTGTGCACTGTTCGGTCACGTGCACTTTAATTTCACGAGTAGGCTGTTCTTTCGATCGGATCAACCGGAGTACAGGTCATCGCAAGCGATGGAGTACCAGTGGTCATGATTTTTAGGCACAGACTACTTAAGTTGATTAAAACCAGCGAACATACAGAACTAAGACACAGATTGGAACGCTTTTATCGGACAGTAACCTCTAAACGTGTGTGTGTGTGTGTGTGTACATATACACACACATGCACAAACACATGCACACGAAATACACATACGAAATATATATATATATATATATATATATATATAATTAAAAGCGTAAAGGTTTATTAATTTATTAATAAATCAACAATTAATAATTTTTACCAAGCCCTTCGGTATGTAAACGCCATTATCGGTGGAGAACGTATTTAAAAGTTCTTATACATTTATAAACATAATTAAGGGATCAGCAAACATTCGCTTCACCACATACCGAAGTTCAGAAATAGCAGCTAAAAAAGCTGAGACTCCAACAGATAGCATTACTTGTTTTTGCCTTTGTGAGTTACAAGTAATGCTATCTGTTGGAGTCTCAGCTTTT
>NC_068983.1:125178096-125180003 GCF_001194135.2 Octopus bimaculoides | reverse complement strand
TATATATATATATATATAAGCAACAAGGATTGAACAATGCAATCGTTACATCAATTTAAAATGCAGAGTAATCCTCAGCTGCACAAAGACATACAAATTTATTAAATTTGAACAGATGGACACCTAAAATCTCAAGAAGTTAAGGAGACAGACAAAGAACATGCTGTCACCACTCCAGCATAGAAGTCCTTAAGTTATCAAGAAGATATATATTGTTACAGACTCTGCCTGTCACTGAATGTTTTGTCTTTATGGGGTCAGTTTTAATTTATAGACTAGTTTATCAAATCTTTGTATATCTAAGGCTGAGAGAAGAGAGGACAGTATCAGTTAGTGGTAGGGCTGAGGGAGCAGACAGAAATTATAGTTGGTATAGTCATAAAAATCAAGATTTATTAGAAGCAATATCATGAGGTTTGGTAGAGGAAAACTTAAGACAAGATGTTATCTGACAATTAAGGGGGTTACCCACTAGCAGACCATTGATAATGAAACAAGGGAAGTCTTGTCATGTAGTACTATGTTAGATATTTTTAAAATGTTGCTATATTGTATATAGTTAAAGTTTAGGGTTATTCAAAGGATTATTAAGAAGAATATTATAACAAAAAGATAGAAATTTATGAATACTTTTGAGTACATACCAAACTTTTACGACAACAGAGCGAGGAAAAGAAATTATCCAGAAATAGTTTAATATTTATACATATTGTACACTTAAATACTAACTCAATAGATGGTATCTGTGAATATTGATTAATTGGTATATACTGGTATTAATACAAGTGTATTTAGGTAAAGAACATGCTGTAATCTAAGCAGATTTTTATAAATAGTGAATATACCAGGATAGTTTTATATAAGCTATGTATGAATTTATAGAGATACCAAAATTAGATTAATTGCATAAATAAATAAATAAAAGCTAATTATAAAATAATAAAGAAATAAAATAAAATAATCAAGTAGGCCAAAACACCATAGAAAAGGAATAAAATAGCTTAATTACTATTACTATGGTAAAGAATATGTAACTTATTAACACCAATAGATAATATTTATAGAAAAGGTATAATAATTCAAAATATATATTAGATTAAAAATTATATATTTACTTCTTTAGATAATATTAATAAAAGACTAATGTTGGGTAACAGCTAAAGGAATATTTAAGTTATGGAACATTCATATTTTACACTTGTTTTTTTTTAGAAACTAAGAGTTATATTATAGGTTTCAGAAGTTATTATTCTTAAACCCTACGTGATATTTATAGTTTCTTAGTGGTAAACTAGAAATATCATGTGTCATAGGAAAAGCTTAAATAATATTACATAATGAAACAGAGTGAGGATGAGAAAAATATAGAAAAGGTACACGAATATATACGATTTATGAATATTCATAAGGCTTTCTGAAAGAATATTTCCAACTTACTTTTATTTCTTTCGCTCTTCCAGCCTCTCCCTAATTTTCTGTCTCTCTTCTCTCTCTTACTCTCTTTCAGTGTGTGTGTGTGTGTGTGTGTGCACCTATGTCCGTGTGATAGTGTGCGGATTTTGCATGCTTAAATGCACCTGCATACATTTGTATGCATTTGAATATATCTACCAAATAGACAAAGATTTTATTTATGTTCTATTCTTCTGCAGCCACCACCACTACTACTACAGTTACTACAACTATTACTACTACAACTGCTACTACACTACTACTACTACTACTACTACTACTACTACTAAAACAACAACTACTACTACTACTACTACTATTTAACTACATTCACTCCCAACCCATTCAATTTGAGCTTCGTTTTATGATCAGCAAATGATATATATATATATATATGTGTGTGTGTGTGTGTGTGTGTGTGTGTGTGTGTGTGTATGTGAGTGTGTATGTGTATG
>NC_068983.1:125172917-125177194 GCF_001194135.2 Octopus bimaculoides | reverse complement strand
TGTGTATGTATGTATTTATATACATATATATAGTGTACCTCTCCTTATTCGCGGAATAGTAAATATCGTCCGCGACGTTTTATGGCTTTTTTGTGGCAATATGTACTTTTACACACTTTTTTCGGCTTAATTATTAATAATAATATATCGTATTTCCCGGTTTACTGGACGCCCCCTTGCAGCTGAAGGTTCCTAGCGACATCTATCTATATTTTACACATGCAAGCTCTCTCTCCCTGTCTTGTTCTATTTGTCTCTCAACAACAGCTTCTCATTCCCGATGGCAGTAATATCTTTGATACACATCAAACATGTATGTGTGTGTGTGTGTTTGCATGGAGCTAGTATAGCTGTTTGGGTTTTATAAAACCAGTCTTACATAATTGCACAGAGACGTCTTGCATTATAAAACGTTACAGACATCTAATAAACGAAAAAAAAACGAGTTATTAATGAAGCAAAGGCATCATAGATTCGGCGTTTTCTTCGTTGAACGAATCAACGAACTTACGTCACTCAAAATAAAAACTCTAAAGATCATCTACTTTTATCAAGTTGACAATTGACAATGTTATGGTAACTTGTTCCTAAATAATTCCATAGCATAAGCAAGTTGAGTTCAATAATGGTGTGTTAAATATAGCACACGATCTATGCCCCATCAGAGGCGAGATTTTTGCTAGCATCTTAACATGAAAGACGAGATAACTTTTCCTAGCTTGTGTACACAATGTTTCTTCCGTTTTGATGTGAAGCCCTCAATATGAAGCGACACCTCTTTCTACGAATTCCCCATATATGATGCAATGTTATGGAAGTCTTGCAGTCTTCGAACGATGGATTAGAACTGTTTCTCTTTATAAAAAACAGTGCTCAAATAACTCGATTTGATAAGCATTTAGGAAAACGGGTTGACTAGTGACACACTTGTAAGGGAAGTTTCAAAACATGTTTCCTTCTAATATCAGTTGTGAATATTCAGTGTTATATGTAGATATTACGTATAGCAAACATTTATGCAGTTTTTTTGGGGGGTAGGGGGGGGCACATAATCACTTATATGGGAAACTTATATGTTGACTGTAAAAGTGCTATAACAATGAGAAAAGAAATAATATGACTAATTCGGACGAAGACAGTATTTACAGTGTAGCAATAGATCTAACATCACTTCAATTCATACACGAAGCTATAGAAAATTTAATTGTGGCAAAATTAGCAAAAAACGCTTAATGTACAACGTACGTAATATAGTATTATAGGAATGTGAAAGACAGATGGTGTTTAACACCATCGAAGTTGTCCACTCATTTATCTACATACGTCTTATATATAGCAATAACTTAGTGTCTCAAGAAAAGTTGATAACATTGTATCACTTTAATTCTTCCTATCTTGATTGTGCATGCCGAAATTGATGTAGATCTAATTACTGACTGTTTCGATAATTTATAACATTGAATTCTGCAACCTTTGCTATCAGATAGGGATTGGTGTCCACTCCACAGTGCGTTTTTACATTCTTCTAAATTTAATGTTTAATCAGAGTTTAACGCAGTATGATTAAGTTCAGAAATAATTACAATGGCATCTTATGGTGACTCTAAATGTAGGAAGCATAACAGGAATCTGCACTTTCTTGAAGATATCTTTATGTTTTACGTAATTTAACGGTAAAACGATACCTATGTAACTTCCTGATTGCTATAGAAATATGGGGGTCACTTTCATCGTTTCCATTATACATATATATAATTAAAATGCAGCAATATTGTAGAATCGATAGTCAACAGGTACTTCTTCACTAAGTAAAATTTCCTTAGGTTTTATGTTCTTGGTTGAAGTCTCAAAGAAGTCAATTTTACTTTTCATTCTTTTGCTTTTCATTCAGTCGATCGAGAAAATAAGAATGAGTTGAACACTGACGTGAATGTAATCAACTGATACCCTCGGAAATTGCTGGCCTTGTGCCAAAATTTAAAGCTAAATTTACAAAGTTCATATTTGTAACAAGATACAATAGAAAGTTTACTTTTTACTACACCACTTTCTTCTATAAAAATCATTAAAATTTCACAACTATAATTACTGAACCTAAATAGAAAAACGGCTGTCTTTAACTGACGCATCATGAGGAAGAGAATGTAACCATACTCATTATATTAGGAATATAAACATTTCAAAGAATCAGATATAGTATATTTATTTGTTGAAATAAAATGTGTAAACTTTTCAGTTGAGGATTACATATTTAACGATATATACATACTTGAGAGACTTATACGTTACCTTAATGACAAGCTGCATCTTATATAATCATAACAATACAGTGTGTGTATTTTTCAGGAAATAAAATTATCCTCCCTTTCGCAAGTATATATTTTTAGACACCATACAAAGTGAATTGAAGTAGAGAAAATTATTGATGGGTAAAGAATTAAATTAATAATCAAATATATAAGCCAATGTTGTTCTAAATATAGAGATACATGGAGGGTTAAGCAATGAAATGCAATACAGCTGGCATCAACTTCATCATAAGCTGTAATTCTTTCATAACAAAAGAAGCTCGATAATTAAGTGTTGGAACATAACGTTTGTTTTAAGAGAATGGGCAGCTGTTCTCCTCATAAAAAATTCTAGATATCTAAATGTATACCTACTTCAGAGATTTTCTTTGAATTAAATATATTTACTTAAACCCTTACAACAATGTTGAGAACATTTATTGACATAAACATCTTCAATATGAATATATTTTCATAACTAAGAGTCAAAACTATTTTATATTATTCAAAATTGCTTTAGAGTTCCTACGAAATAAGTTTCAGTTGTCTGGTATGATTTGGTGGTTTCTAAAACTTTTATTGCATAAATACATAATTTTCTTATCTATTACAGCTGTATTTTTAAAATGGTACATCTGAACAGAATATTTTCTTAAGTATATTTACACATGAGATTATATATTCTTTTCAAATCATTTTAAAAATTTAATCTGTCATCGTTGTTTTGCATGGGATTTATTTATTCATATATATGAGGATCTGATAAGCGTAACTCTGAATCCCGTTTGTATGTTATCTGCTTCTATTGTCTGCTATACATCCTTCTTAAAATATTCTTGTTGTGTTTGTGTTTATTACAGTGTAAAGCATTTACGAATTTAGCACACATATACACATACACTCACGGACGCACGCACACGCATACACGTAATGACACAGTATACTTTGAGTGAATTCTATGATATGCAAGCTTTTAATGTTAAAACTGAAATTGTTCTAATTCCATAACATATTAACTGTAAGATAATAAACGCAACTGAAGCTGTGAAGATAAAATATGATTCCTATGAAGCATTTATTCCACACGTTCCTTGAACATGGTGACAGCTCTGAAGAAATCATTAATACACAAAGAAATCACCAATACAACAATACGATAGAATATATATCCTTTTAGTTTACAGATAGATTCACTCAACATTTATGTTCTTCCTATCACTCACAACCGAACTTATCATGTCCTATTTTCTTCTTCGTCTTCTGCTTCCTTTTCTCCTTTTTTCCCCATCCCATGTTTTTCTTCGTCACTTCATACACTTCATTTCGTTCCTCTTCTTTTTTCCCCTTCTACTTCTACCACCAATGTCGGCCTTACATCCCGAAATGTTGGCCATAATTTTAAGGAACATATATTTCCAGTACGATGGTCTGATATTCAGAAAGGTCTGAAGTCTACCGACACGATTAAGCCGTTCGGGATTGCAGGATACCACGTACACCGACCAGCCAAAGCATAGCGCGTTCAATACTCGCCTCTCCACCTTCTTCTCAAGGTATGAGGCTGACATTTTGATACTAAATATTCGTGGAAGGTGGGCGTCAGCGCATATCACAAACTCAGTAAGGTTGGGGAACGGAATAAATTCGAGATTAAAGACTCTTACGATTACTTGTCCAATTATTGGATTTCTAACTCCATTAATTTGTGTATGTAAGCGGCCATCATAATCGTAATTCAACGGTTTCCACTTGACCCAAAGCTAAATTATCTGAGCATGTAACGGGGTCAGCAATGTGACAGATGAAACCGTTAACAACAATCGATTGCCAAGCATTTTATTAAAAGTAAAAAAGGCTTCCCACTACCTTTCATCAAATGTTAAAATGCCACTATACATCTCCGAGAGAGAGTTTTAGGACATACACATCCTACATTCTAGCTACATATATATATATATATATATATATATATATATATATATATATATA
>NC_068983.1:125170152-125172796 GCF_001194135.2 Octopus bimaculoides | reverse complement strand
TCTCTCTCTCTCTCTCTCTCTCTCTCTCTCTCTCTCTCTCTATTTCTGATCCACACACATTAGGGATAGGGATAGATTGATTGATAGATGCATACATACATACATACAGATTATTGTAACATTGTCATGGACCAACAACCGGATTACTACCCCCACTTTGCAAGCGAGGAACAAGAGATATCGAACAATTATCTTATGCACAAAAGATACAGAGATGCAGGGAAAGCAATAAAATTTGACAACCGAATCAGACATTGTGGAGTTAACACCGAAGATATGACCCACATCATAAGCAGTTGTCAGAAAATGTCACCACGATATAATTTACTTATGAGACACGATGTCATAGGTAGAATAGAATACAATGCAATGTTCATGTAGACGCGATCGTGAAAGGCTCTTTCACTACAGAAATTATTCCGGGTAAAAATTCTCACAGATAACATGTATGAAAACATATTGTGAATTATGTCAATGGATGGTAGGGTGCATGTGTTTCGGCATCATTGTGGTGTTTGTAGCTACGAATCAAAAATTCATCTTTCACAACCAATAATAATGGTAATTCTTATTTACAAACGAGGTAAATTGTACAATTATTGATGTACGGAAGAATTAATTAAGACTAGATAAAGTCGCAGGGTGAACGTTGACTAAAAATTGAAGGGTTTGAACCATATTTAAGACGTTTGCGCACAGACTTAGGAAGACATTTGTCTTCAGAAATCGTCCACGTAGAAATTCTCCCCAAAAACAAAATGTGTGCAAACGCATTCATATCCCACTGTGTTTTCACGTTTTCAACGAATGCAGAAATAATTTATTGCTCATGTAATGGTTGCTTCTGCTGCCTTAATGTTACTATAGCTGCTCTGGCCTTGCGGGCAAAGGGGGGAAATGACAAAGATCGCTCATGGCTTTTTAACGATAAGTCGGAAAGCTTTGAGTTTATTTGTTTTGCTACTCATATAAAATACAAGTTTTCTACCTTCCACGACCAACCTCATCATATCCTCCAAAAAGGAAGTCTGGAACGCCAAGCAGGTTTTCTGGAGCAACTAAACCCTGGAACTTTATTGGCATTCTTGTAAAACTTTCCAGGGATAAGACTTCATACTCATAATATTTCTGTGATTATGGTCTGGTCATTATGAAGAGGTACATTTGCGACGTCAAACCATGTTCACAGGATGTACCGTATACGTGGGTGCCATCACAAACTGCTGAAAAGTGCGAACTTTTATATGTGGCCTCCGATTTTCATCTTCGCTGTTGCTGATAGCTATCAAAATTCAATATTGCTTCATTCGAGTGATGCATTCTACAAAAACACTCACATCTATCTGACATTTCTTGACCCTAGCTTCAGAAGGACTTGTTGGTTTCTTCGTGTGTCATTAATGGACTTGCAGATCATATTCCATTGGACTGGGTAGGCAGCTGAGAGTGATATTACAACAGGCTGATATTACAACAGGGTGTTTGTTATTTCTTTGCAAATAACTTCAAAACAAACATATGGACGCTGAAAGACCCGCATTTAGCCTCGTTAAAAACATATTTCGATGCATGGGCATTTCTCTAACCAGAGATTTAAGTACTTCTTTTCACTTGTTGAGTATATCCATAAATTAAATGATGATAATATTAATTATAAACTGAACTGGTTGGTATTGGGACATGCATAACTTAAAAGTGAGGTAGATGTCACTGCCACTGTAGTGGATGAAGATTATATTAGATAACTGTTAAGCCCATGTAAACAAACGTAGCAAAATGGGGATTTACTGCACACACTGGGTAGATCTTTCTACAGTCACTGCACAGGGAAATACCAAAATAGTGAAGAGTTACACTGGTGCGCTACCGACCACACAGTTGTATTTGTAAGAGTATGTGAGTGTATATATGAGAGATATACAGGACATTAATGAATGCGAATGGTAGGGTGTGAAATTTTGTATCAATGCACCCTTTGACTATTTGAAAGCAAATTGCTTGTAGCTGATACTTTGAACTTCACAAGTAGCCAACCAAATATTTCTGACTGATTTATGACAAGGCTGTAGCTTATGGTTTACCTCTGTTATTATTGTTGTGGTTATCACTGTTATTATCATTCATGGTAGGTGCGCTGTCATCGTGAGATATTCTTGTTGGAGTAGTGGATGATGCAGGCGTCTTACCTACAAGATTCTGTGCTTCTCAGTTTTTCTCTCACTTTCGTCTCTCTAGTTTATGCGTTAGAAATGGTGCGATTTTGTAAGAATCTGTACGTTTGTCTGCTAACTTTGATGTACAAAGATGTGGGTTCCTAACACCTGCACTGTGTATGTCTTTCTTCTCCTACACGATGCCAACAATGTTTTTCATATTTCACATTATGGTCTTACATATTGTACATTTGACACTTTTCCCTTCAACACTGAAGAGGCGTTTTTCTATAATATATCATGTTTCAAGAAGCAAACATATAATCAAGAAAATCATTTACCGACGCGTGTATACGTTTTATACAGCCTAAATTACTATATTTATATGTGAGTGCGTGAGTGCGTGTGTGTATATGTATATATATATCTGTGTGTGTGTGAGAGAGAGAGAGAGAGAGAGAGAGAGAGAGAGAGAGAGAGAGAGAGAGAGA
>NC_068983.1:125169816-125170128 GCF_001194135.2 Octopus bimaculoides | reverse complement strand
TATATATATATATATATATATATATATATATATATTCGTTCAGCTCATAAATAATGCGGTTTATTGACAACAATCCATTTTTCTAACAACAATGAAACAAAGAGGTATGTAACAATTTGTCAGTGAATTACACAATATAAATGGGTAAAAGGCGGTCTAACGATACCAGTGCCAAAGCTGTCACTTAACCCACGTGTGTTTATTTACATCACATCAGCCTTCTCCGGAAAAAGTGTTGGAGGGAAAGAGGGAAACGACGTCGTAAAAGCGAAAGAGTTAGAGAGAGCCCGATTTTTTTTTTTTTTGAAGTTG
>NC_068983.1:125168021-125169093 GCF_001194135.2 Octopus bimaculoides | reverse complement strand
CCAGGATAGTTGATTCCACGCAAAAAATGCGATTCATTTTTTCTTAGTGAAAATCCTACGAGTGTTATCTAAAAATTTAGCCGGAGTTTTTCATGGTAAATTTCAAATTAAAAAAAAAAATGATCCATGTTCTTAATCTCCACATTTTTAATCTCCGTACATTGAAAAATAGATGGTGAAAAGATCAATGTTTGCGGGGAGTGAAATTACGAGGATTTCAACACACCGGTGGCAGGCATCCATTTGGGGGAGCCATGCTTTTCACATGGACAACTTTATGTGGCCTGCTACCGTGTGGGTAGTAGAAACGCTCTTATTCTGTATGCTCCTCAGGGCAGAACACGCAAGGTTGTCTATAGCGAAGTTTTATAGACAAGTTTTCATTGCAGTCGATGTGGTTATAAAGAGTGATCCAGAAGCATTGGCCAGACATATTCTCAAACCATGGCAACATGACTTATGGACACTTCCTCTTTTTTATTGGACAATGCTGACTTCTCCAACAACAATGCTAACTCGGCTGATATCAGTGATTGGCTAAGTTGCTCATAGAGTTAACCTAGAAGGGACAGGCCCCTTATTTTTTGGTTAAGGCTGTTGGTAAGTTTTCCTAAGTTACTCCACTCCAGATCTCCAATGCAAACCTTCAGATCAACCTTCTTCTATGCAGATCTCTAATGCAACTTTAAAAAGAAACAGTCAATGAGTGGAAATGACCGATAAACTAATTCCTTATGGGCTTTCCCAATCAAATTACCAGCAAACTATTTTTCAGCCAAACCAATTTCAACGGATTTCGCTCAAATCTGATGTCGATATTACCTTATTTTGGTTCGAAATAAAGCACTTAATAACACTAGCGTAATCCCGGGCAACGCCGGGCTATACTGCTAGTGTGTGTATATATATATATATATACATTCCGTGCCTCATCGCGTTCATACACACATAATTTTTCTCGTCTGGCCGTAAAGCCTTCTGTTTGTTTTCCTGTCTTGTTTTTCGTCCGCCACTACATTCCTCCATGGCTAGATTTAATTTGCGTATACAGATTTAATCTGCGATCCATGGG
>NC_068983.1:125156685-125166121 GCF_001194135.2 Octopus bimaculoides | reverse complement strand
TATATATACACACACAGTGGTAGATCTACTATAAAACTAATGAAGCTTAACCTTTAGGGCCTCTAATCCTGGAGGGACCCCTCTGAAGCAACTTATTTTTTTCATTCTGTCAATTTTTGTATTTTAGTATTTTGCCATGCAGTTGCTGTTACCAGTCTTAGCGGACGTCATATCACACTTCTACGCAGAGTCTCGACATGCAGTATCTAACCACGACGTGTTCACCTGCTGTTTCTCTCGGTGTGGAATAGCATAAAAAATAAAAGTACCGAGAACTCGCAGATAATTCGCGTCACTTGAATTATTTTGGAAACTTCGGCCCTTCCCCTCCCATTGTCAACTATGTCTACTACTACATTAGCACGGTTGAGATAAGAATTCTTATGTCCACACCATTATTTAATGACCAGTGAAAGAGTTTGCCTCCTAATTTTGGACTTACAATATGTTCTATAACAAAGCCTTTTTTCGACTTTAAAAATTGTTGGAATATCCCCTTGTACAAAATGAACAATCCTTCATTTATGACTGTGTTAAGTTGTGGATGCTTATCTTGATCGATCTCTGTCTCGCAGTGGCTAGTAAAAATATTACCCCAATTTCTTTTTCACAGAGGTCTAGGCAGCAAGAGGCATAGCAATGTCTTCAAGAAAGTACTTCAGCGGATACCAGAAACGTCGACTCAAAGAAAAACAATTTATAATTTCAAGTCATATTGTTAATTGGTTTGTATTCCTACGATTTGAGATCTATAGAAAGAAGTTCGAATTAGGCTCATTGTCGGATCCCGTAATTGGTACAGCAACAGACGCAACATATTTCAAGATTTACGTATAGGCGCATATATGGCTCACTGATTTAAATGATGCTTCGTAACCATTTTGATTTGGATTCAGTCTTTACATGTTACTTTGATCAAATATTTTCTATTATATTTAGAAGATTCTATTTCAATATTTTGCGAATCAATTTGCTAGACGAGGACTGAGCCCACACTCTGCGCGCGCCTGTGTCTGGGGCTCACATACTTGTGTTTCTCTCCCACTGTTTGAAAACCGCTGTTAATTTTTCCTTTTAAGTTAGCAGTCCAGCAAAATGAGATCGATAGACTTAAAATAAATACTGGGGAGGATCTCACTGATCAAGTCCAGTCACTGAAGCTAGTAAAATAAAAGAATAAAAGAATAACATTACTTTCTGCCTGATCATCCGAGGGTGGATTCAATAACTACACGTCAAGTGATGTATACTCTAATACAACCTACACCACCATCATTAGTTACCAGTGGTTAGTATGCAAATTAATCTAATACTCGGGATATATACAGATCAAGATAAGGATTATAAACATTATTCTAAAAATCATTCGTATTATAATACCCCTCCCACAAACGCTACTTTACGAGAAATATTTAAAGAAACTATTTCCAGTGTAACTTCTGATATTCTACATTTTAATTGATTATTGGTGAATTACAATGAACTACTCATCAACTTAGGAAATGTTCAAAATTCACAACAAAGTAATACAAATCTCAGGCAATTGGCGACCTATATAGCGTTGATAAATTTTCCTTCCTTAATTTGTAGCATGTGCTAAATTTTCAATATGTTTTGTGGCATGCAATTCAATGTAATGCTGGTTACATAGCTTATGGATAATTATCAATTATTGATCAAATAAGCACGTGTTCATATAAAATATTGATTATCAGAACACTGATTGTGTACATATTTATTGTTGATTTGTTTCTTTATTCCTTGTTGGGATAATGCATAATGATCCGATAATCTCCGGCTATAGGTTCCCGAAGTGAAGCTGGAAAATCAATGGATATTTTATTTTATTGATTCCAAATAGTAACATGATACTTTTACAACACAAACCGCATAGATTCTTCAGTAGAATATAATCGTTGCCATATATATATATATATATATTTGTTTATTCTATTTCCAAAGCCACCCTTAAAATCTCAGATAAAAGTAATGATACAATTTAGGGATAGCTAAACACAAAGAGAAATATTTCTCACATATCAAAGTAACACAGTACGCAAATACTGGTAAACTGTGTTAGCAAATACTCAGTACAAATAGCTTTAAAAGAAATAAGGAACTATCTCGCTTCGTGGGAAAATATAACCCTTCAGTGAAGATTACTTTGTCGGAAAATAGATGAACTGTTTAGTTTTAGTAATGAAAAGGGGTATTGAAAGTAGTAACTTAGGGAAACAATCTATAACACATTTATTCTAATTTCTAAATATTTAGTATTTTCACATAAAAGATTTTCTATTATGTTGTAGAAGAGAACTTAGGTTTTAAGCAACATATAGAAATATAGTACTGTTCGCATAAGTGCTATAAAATCTGTAGCATCTATTAGTATAGACGTTTTATACAAGTGCATGTCACCTCAAATAAAATTGAAGGTATATTATCAAAAGTATTTCAGTAATGACAGTCTTGTATATTATGAGCAATGTGTTATGCGCACTATATTAATTAATGCTTATTTTTAAGATGTTTAGGTGTGATTTAAGAAAGTTTAAGGTGCTATTTAGCTCGCCGATTTTTGTAAACACGTGTGCAGAAATGAAACCGACCATTATATTGGGTTGCCAACTAAGTTCCCGCCGATTTTTAAAATTTATATTTTTTAAAAGATTTAATAGAAAATAACAACTAATTAATCAATAATGCATTCACCTTTGTTATTTACAACTTCTTCCCAACGTTCAACAAAATTTTCAACATCTAGTTGGTAGAAATCACCCGATTTCGACTCGAAAAATTGATCCAACCAAGCTCTCAATTCTGTATTAGTATTGAACGAAACTCCTCGCATAGCATTTGCAAGAGCTCGAAAGAGGTTGAAATCCGTTGCTGCCAAATCAGGAGAGTAGGGCGGTTGTGACAGCATTTCCCAGCCATGCGTTTGAATGGTTTCCTTGGTCATATTGGCGATATGAGGGTGGGCGTTGTCGTGCAGCAGAAAAACTCCATGCTGCCGATTAGGTATTTTATCTTAAATAGATGTGTTGAGTCCTTCCATCTGTTGAACATAGGTTCCGTTCAAGCAATTCGTAATGGATAATCTCTTCCCAGTCTCACCATATGCACATCATCGTTTTATGCGGATGAAGGTCTTCTTTCACACGCGGTGTCGCTTATTTACCGAGGCTAAGCCATTCCTTACGCTGCTCCATATTGATGTACAGGCACCATTTTTTGTCGCCAGTAACGATTCGGTAAAGGAATCGTTGCTTCTGTCCATCAGTTGAGCGGTGACGAGCAAGCAAACCGGCGGAGATTGTGGCTCGTTGATTTTTGTTGTTGTCAATTAAAGCATGCGGAACCCATCCTCCATACTTCTGAACCTTTCCCATCGAGTGAAGATGCTTTTCTATAGCAGTGTGGGAGCATTCCATTTTCTCTGTCAGTTCCCTTGTCGTTTGACGAGATCTTTAATGCAAAAGTTGGTATAATCACTCTTCATCGAACTGAACTGGACGGCCAGATCGAAGTGCGGCTTTGAGGTCAAAATTTCCCTTTTTGAACTCGGTACACCAATCATGAGCGGTTCTTTCAGCTATGGCACCCTCTCCATACACAGCACAAATGTCGCGAGCAGATTTGCGGCCTTAGAACCTTGATTGAAAGCAAAAAGAAGGAGGTGTCGAAAATGCTCGTTTTTATTAACTTGACATTCCATTTTAACGATTTAAAAATAAACAAAAATTAACTAAAATTAACTAGAAAACAAAAAGATTAAAAAATGATTCAAAAATAGAATTCTCGAAACAAGTAGATGACAAAATTTAAAAACGCAATAAATTCCAAAATGAAAATACTGCGGTAACTTAGTTGCCAACCCAATGGATTTAGAACGTAGCATTTCATAACTACTGTGTACTTGGATATGTAAGTATACACACACAGACACACAGAGACACACACTATATATAGAGAGAGAGAAGAACACGCTCTCTCGGTTACGCTCAATGGAACAGTTTGCTCCTGAAATTAATGTACAAGTGGCTGAGCACTCCACAGACTCGTGTACCCTTAACATAATTCTCAGAGAGATTCAGCGTGACACAGAGTGTGACAAGGCGAGACCTTTGAAATACAGGTACTACTCATTTTTGCCAGCTGAGTGGACTGGAGCAGCGTGAAATAAAGTATCTTGCCCAAGGACACAACGCGTCGCCGGGAATCGAACTCACAACCTTACGATCGTGAGCCGAATGCCCTAACCAGTATTCCACACACACACACACACACACACACACACATACACCAAGCTCCTTAATGTTAAATTGCTACCAGTGGCTGATTGCGTCGGGTCAAAAATTATTTTGACCCTGTGGACCCAATCAGTAAAGGATTTAGTCTTTCCAGACTTTTAAAGTGTGGCTTGGAGCAGGTACCCGGTGATTCTTGAGGGTCCCCCCACCTAAGTGTCACCAGTGTCTGGAACCTGGCCACATAAAAAAAGAACTACCCCAAGACCAATTTAAGGTCCTAGAGCAGTTGGTTTAGACCTCTGTAGAAGAGGGAACGGAGGCGGAGGAATCCTCAAAAAGGGTCGCAAGAAAAAGAAGGTGAGCAACAATGGGGCTCACCGAAGGATCCTAGGGATGAGGGAGGCGAGGCGGATTTCCCGGTCACGGAGAGAACCCAACCTTCCTCAGGTAAGAGGGAAAAAATGAGGAAGAAAAAAGTGAAATGGGACATTGCCGGTAGTTGGTAACACAATACCGGAATGTCCCGGAACGTCGTCGGTGGGAATTGTGCCACCGACAGTAGAAGTGACTACCTCGTCCCCTGATGAATAATTACATGTCTTCTTCTACAGGGGTGGAGAGTTGGAGAAGGTGTTAGAGAAACAACATGAGGGAGCAATTCTGACCTGCACGCGGGATCTCGAATGGCCTCCGCAGATAGCTGTGGAGGTCATAACGTTGGCCGTGTTGCAAAGGCTAAAGAAGCTCAATGAGGAATATCGCTTCTGGCCGGGCGGCCCAGACACGACATCCGTTTTGTGCTTGCGTGACGTGTAAGAAATGGCGGGGTATGGGGTCACAAGCGATACTGAAGAGGACTATGGGTAAGAGGTTGGAAAGCTTCGATATTGTGAACTGATAAGGGGTTTGAAAACTTATTCTGTTTTTAACCATTTTTGTGTTTAATGAACAATTATAAACAACCGTAAGAGCTTTACTGCCTCATGTGTGATAAATAAGAGAATAATGATTTCGGGAAACAACAATCAGCGGGCGTTGTCTGTTTCCCCCTATTAATCATAATTTTCACTTTTCATCTCATATAACATTGTCTGTGTCCAGCCCGCAGCTTCTTTCTCTGTGTGAGGCTATTATAACCAATTTGATGAAATAGAGAAGCTTGCTTTCTGACCACTTGCTTCCGGGTTCAGTCTCATTGCGTGGCACATTGGGCAACTGTCTTCTACTAGTTACGGGCCGACGAAAGCCCTGAGTTGATTTGGTAAACGGAAGCTGAAAGTAACCCGCCACGTATATACATACACACTCACACAAACACACACGCGGAGGCACACAGACACGCATATATATAAAGTAACGAAGTGGGCTAGGCGCAAAATAAGTCCAAAAGCGAAAAATTCAGTTGTCACTAACAGTGACACTGAGGATTCAGGGGAACACATACATTCCTAGAAGCAAGATTCAAAGACCTCCTTATAGCCACAGAATGCACATTGTATATGTACTGACAGGGGAGATAACCGCCTGACAACTAAATCCTACCTCTCAATATATAATATTTACCATATGAATCAATGATAACTCAGCAACGTGCATCTATGCATGTATATATATTTACATATATAATGTGTGTGTGTGTGTGTGTGTGTGTGTGTGTGTGTGTGTGTGTGTGTGTGTGTGTGTGTGTGTGTGTGTGTGTGTGTGTGTGTGTGTGTGTGTGTGTGTGTGTGTGTGTATGTGTGTGTTTATGCCTATGTTTTCCACTACTACCGTTTGACAACCGCTACTGATGTGTTTACGTCCGTGTAACTTAGCTGTTTGGCAAAAATTAACTGATAGAACAAGTATCAGGCTGGGGGCGATTAATTCAACAAGAAATTCTCCAAGGCTATGCCCCAGCATGGTCGCAATCTAATTACTGTACGAAATAAAAGATGAAAGATAAAGTATGGGTTGTTGAATTTCTGATCGCACTGCCAGCTACCATTTCTGTTTTTCGAACCAGGTATTGAAATCTGTTATTTATATGTGCTCTTTTTTGTGTTTTGGAAAGTTACTGGTCAGTTACATAGTATAACATATCAAACTAAATCTTCAAATAAAAATATATTCTATACACGCTAATCTCGAAAATACTAAGTTGTGAAATATTTAACCGTTAATGTTTTCAAACTTGGTGTTAAATTCGATATTTTAACCATTATTTCATCATCATTCAACTCTCAGATTGAAAGGAAAGAGAAAACAAGGAAATGCTATTGATTAAAGCAAGTACGTGCTAGTATAACATACTTCATCATAAACCGATTTTATTGTCTGGGGAATGGATAGCACCATAATATTTTGGGCGGGTTTCTGAGCCTGGCGGGAGAAATGAAAGGAGTTGCTTTCATATCAGCGACCAATCTCCTCTCGTTACAAGTGTGGACTTCGTTAAAGTTAAAGTAATGTGAGACCACGCTGTTACACTGTAACAACTAATAACTTTGTGTTGTTCTTACGTATACATGAATATCCAATGAAGTTCAAGAAGGTATATAATTCCGCCTTTGCGTGTATGAAAATGTGTTTCTTTTGTATTTCTACTGCTGCTATAGGAATAAGTTCAAGATTATGGAAGCTTATTCTCATTTGTATTATTTCTGAGCTGTAAATCTTTGAATCTAAAATAAAATATGTTACTATAATTGGTATCGTACGAAAGTCTGAACAGGTTAGCCTGCTCATGTCAAAATCATATACACTGTAGCTTTCATTATTTTGAACTTCGTGTTTGAGGCTAGAAAACATATTTGTCGGACGTCATTTGAATAATATTGTGGTTTAGAAGTGGCTGGTAAATTGGCAATGTGACATTAGTTGGAGAATATCGTGATAAAGATAATCAGCGTTGTATGGTTCAAAGCCAATACAGAAATTTAGGACATGTAAAATAACAAGATCAGTCAGTAAAATTAACAGCGTAGAATATGGAGCACAGACTGAACGGTATACAAGAATAGAATGATTAGAATTAAATAAGGTTTGAACCATGGTAATCATCTGAAAACATTCCTCGCACTCAAACATATTTCATAATCTTGATTTGTTGTAATTACAAGCAATATGAATTGAATATAATTAACATGTTATTACGTTAAATCGTATTGTCGGTTGCTTCCGAAATAATTAGATGTTAAGGCTTTTATTCCTTGTTCGGATTCTATTAAATTAAAATCAATTGTAGACAGCCTGTCTTCTTTGTGTTGACTATACGTGTGAGTCAAATATTTGGATTTTTAATTCATGAAGAGCGTTTCAATATAGAGTAATGTGGATGGTTTTATTACAGGGATAGAGTAGTGTAGATCAGTAAGTTCATCAGCAATACCTCTCAAAATCTATTTTTGTGTCCTGAAGAGATTTTGTGTTTGCGATAGATGTGTCATCGATTAGTACACGGTGAACTAGTGTACTATTGAAATATGTTCCACTCTCATTCACACGGTGCATGATGCAAATCCAAAAAAACAACAAATATCTATGCTTAAAAAATTTATCATTTACAAGATTCATCCATAATGTCTGAGACTTTTTCAGGGAAAACGTTCATTACAAAGAAGTGCTAAAGTTTAATTTCCTTCAAAGTAGGATCGTCTGATTTCAAAGCACTTCCTCCCATCGAATTCCTCCAAAGTGAAACTGTCCTGGTCGCTTCTCACATCATCCAGCTTCTGAAAGTTTTCAAAGCGACTGCACCTCAGATTATCTTTCAGCATGGGAAACGACCAAATGTCACGGGGTGTGGACTGTAGGAACAGTTTTGATGTCCATCACTATCAAGTAGTTAGTAACCAGGATAGAAATGTGGACTGGTTCATTGTCCTGGAGCAGGTGCCACCAACTCGAGGGAAAGAGATTTGGCCATTTACTTCCCCACAAGATCGTCTTTCTTTACCGTCAAGACAAACGACGTAGATAAAGCCCTTTGAAGATAATCATGATAAGCTACCTCACGGATAGATTTGGTTGGATTTCTTGGGTCTGAGAAAGCCGGAATTCTTCCATTGGGCAGTCTGTTTCTTGGTTTCTGCATCATAACAGTAGATCCAGGTTCGTCGTAGGTCACCAGAGACTCAAGTACTCTTGCATTTGTGGTAATGATTTCAACCATTTCCCTGCTCTCACCAAAGTGTCTTTCCTTCTGTTCCTCACTGAGCACCATTGAGATAAACTTTGCACAAATTTTGCGCATGTTCAGATCTTCTTCAATAATTCTGTGCACATTTGACACACCAACTCCAAACTGTAGAGATATGACTATATTAATTCAGAAAATTGCGAATTTTCTTGGACAGCTCTATTTGACATTCCTCCCCCTTTCCACACCTTCCATAATCTCTCAAACCATTTCTATTGTCCTTGAACATCTTTCAGCAATGAAAAGCAGATGCTCAGCTTGTACATTCATAAGTTTCTGTAGGGCTTTCAGTCAGTTAAACACACTTTATTATATGGCCAGCTTCCAAATTATTTTCGCGTCCCGATTCTATTCTGAAAATTAGTCGGCTGTGAGAAGCAGCCGTCTCCTTCAATCAGGAATAAAATAATTGGTAGGTCAGCTTATTAGATGTGTAATATTAGTATAATAAAATTACAATAACCTTGGACAGTTATAACTGTCTCCTTCAAAAATGTCGCAAACATTCTGGAATTCATTTCTTAAAACATGCAAGTCTTCTCTTCTGCTAGTACCTACCACTTCAAAAAGATTTTGCGTTCACGTCTTAGAACACTAATATATATTTTAGCAGTTTCAAATAAAAAACAACATAACGTATATATTTGCGGGGTAGAAATCGTTAGTCCTCCCAAATGTTACACTTGCTCTCCTAATAAGAACGGCTGATACCTAGTGTTTTGTAATAGCATGTATGGAAATATTCCAGGCGATTTAACATTTAGGAAACGACAGGCTAATTTAAACAATGTTTTTTGCCACATATATATATATAATGATGTGTGTGTGTCTGTATCTATTTACTACACGTTTTTTTGTAATTGTATATATAAGTATGTCATATTTTCCGTTTGTTGACTTTTATTTAATCTTCGAAATATTATTTATGTAACGCACGCACTCATTAATTTGTTAGCTATGTATATATATATATATATATATATATATATATATATATATATAT
>NC_068983.1:125152759-125153653 GCF_001194135.2 Octopus bimaculoides | reverse complement strand
TATATGTGTGTGTGTGTGTGTGTGTGTGTGTGTGTGTGTGTGTGTGTGTGTGTGTGTACATGTATATGCGTGCGTGTGTGCGTGTTTGTGTCTACAGAGAATATTTGAAAGACGAGTATGCTTATTATAGAAAACGCATAGTAGAGTTCAAAATTATTTAAACCTGAACTCCAAATTCTACATTTGCAGCAAAACCTGCAACATCACGAGCGGCTGTAAGAGAAATCCAACTCGAGCTAATACGGAAGTAGTAATCGAGATAAACGTTTGGTGGAATAAAACATTTATTTCCATTTAAGCAGTTATGTTTGATGGAATGTGAAAACATTCGTGTGTATGTAACTGGTAACCAGCCATAAGAAGATATAGGCCCAGCTCCCTAATGAAGAGGAAATTATTAAATGCAGCAGATGTAGTTGTGTTATCAAGAATAAACGGTTAAAGGGAAAGTAAAACAAGATCAAGAGTAAGTGAAAGAGGAAGGAAAACTTTAGTAACATAAACAGAAAGAAAGAGTAGAAGCAAAGCAGGGAGAAATGGAAGATAATGTTAACGCTAGAATTAGCCTGGCGAAAACAAACGTCTCGTGTGAACAAGTTAATGTTAAGCAGGCAATATATTAGGAAAGTCAATTGACCAGACAGAGAGCCAGGAGGAGAATAGGTAGATTATGAGATAAACGAATATGGGGGGAGGGCGTAGTGGAAGAGTTGAGTAGTTGAGAGAAAGGAAGTGTGCTACAAGAAGCGTGCTTCCCAATCACAAAGAATGTGGATTCAGCACCACTACTATATCCTCGGGATGTCTAAAGCATTTTGAGTGGATTTGGTAGACGGAAACTGAAGGAAGCCTGTCGTATATATATACATATATATATATATATATATATATATA
>NC_068983.1:125145333-125152339 GCF_001194135.2 Octopus bimaculoides | reverse complement strand
ATATATGTATGTATGTATTTAGGTATGTATGTATATGCATACGCGTTTGTGCATGTGCTTTTGCGTCTCAGCTTTCCCCGCAGCAATAATCGCTTAACAACCGGTGTTGGTGTATTTACGTCCCCGTAACTTAGTGGTTCGGCTTAAGAGACCGATAGAATAAGTACTAGGCTTTAAAAATGAGTACTAGCTTCAAATTGTTCGACAAAAAACTTCAAGGTGGTGTTCCAGCATGGCCGCAGTCAAATGGCTGAACTAAGTAAAGGAATAAAATAACAAAAGTATATTAGTGTTTGATAAACAGCTTGTTTCTTTAAAATGTCTTTTATTGTGCTTGATATTTTAATTCAACAAATTTGAAAGAAACACTTGAAGTAAACTATTGCAGTTATAAAACTGTTTTCTGCTTAGAATGCCAGAATCTGTTAACAATCCAACGTATTTATACCTGATAAATAATGCGTTCCTCACATCATATTAATGGAATCTTCATTTTATAGTTATTATTTAATCTAATTATTTCATAGTTGATTTTTAGTCTCAGCATGTTACGAATATATCCACTTCATCGTATTCTTTCACTTTAAGAATATTATATTATAACAAGAATATTATATTATTATATTATTATAAGAACATTTCGATTTTATCATGCTGTTGAGGGTGTATTAATTATGAAATATCATGGCATGACGCAGAAATCTACTTATTTATATAATTTGGGCAGCGAGCTGGTAGGATCGTTAGCAAGCCGGGCGAAATGCTTAGTTGTATTTCGTCAGTTGTCACGTTCTGATTTCAAATTCCACCGAGGTCGATTCTGCCTTTCATCCTTTCATGGTCGATTAAATAAGTACCAGCTATGCACTGGAGTCGAGGTAATCGACTTAATCTCTTTGTCTGTCCTTGTTTGTCTCCTCTATGTTTAGCCCACTGGGAGCAATAAAGAAATATATATCATATAATTTGATTTTAAAGATTGATCCTCTATAACAAACCATTTTTTATGAAGGAGATAATCATAATGGCATTGACTTCTTTCGTATTTTATATTTACTCGAGAAATGAGCACATCTTATTGTATCTATGAGTTACTGCTTTCCAGGTTTTAAAAAAAAGACACAAGTGTTAACCACAAAGCGATTTTTTCAATCAAGATGGTTACCGTTTCATTCCAGTATATTCTACGATCTTTTGTCCAAATCCATTATTCTCTGCTCAAATAATTTCCTTTCTTTACTATCGAAATACTCTTCCAGGTGAATATTTATTTACATCCTCTGCCGTCGACGATCTCTCCATTCAATGAATTTGAAGAAATCGAATCCGGTGAAAATCTGAAGAGACACAGTCAATGAATAGGGAGTATGCGGCAAAACTTACCAGCTAATCTGTAGCAATCTCTGCTGCGTCTGCAAAGAAGTGTGCGATTAGCATGTACTTCTGGTACATCGCTGCGTTTAATGTGTCCTGCTGGTCACAGTACACGTCCGAATTGACGGTTCTGTTTCTTGGCAGAAATTTCGTAAAAGAGTCCAGTCCCACCAAATTGAAATTATAACATTTTTCAGATGAATTCTTACTTTGTAAGTCGCTTATGGTGGTCCCCCATTTAGCGTTTGTGCTTCATATTTTCGTAAGTGATCCGTGTTCGTGTTCTTCCACCGTTCAGTTCGAAAAAAAGGAAAGTTTCCTTCGGGTTTCTGCTGCAAATCGCAAATGGAAATCTGCAGGGCGATGTTAGCAGTATTCTGTTGACGCGGGCCTGAAACATCCAGCCTGATGACGTAAATATGTTAATGGAAATGGTTTTGAACACTCGATTGGATATTTGGAGAATATCTATGATCATCCAAGGTGATCGTAGATATTCGTAGGTTGGTGTCAGCTTATTCCATTTAATCTCAGTCGGCCGGCCAGAGTGAGGTGCGTCGTGAAATGAAAACAAAATTCCGATTCAAAACTTGAAAACCATTCTTAGCACACACCAACTATAACAGCATCCTCTCTGCACACAGTGCGTATCTTCCTGCAAGCTTCGGCGTTTTCCTAACGTATTTATTTCTTTCAAATGTAACGGTATCGTTAATGTTCGCTTCCATTCTCCATTTTCATAAACACATAACACAAACTGCCCCATTACGAGTCCACATCGAAAAACATTGAAGTGTTAATTGTCTAACAAGTCCGCATATGCAAGGGACAGACTGAAGGTAGCTACTTGACAGAATTATTGAAGATTAGTTTCAACAAAAACAGAAAGGACTTTTTGGCCAACCAAATATTAGGTCCTTGAACATTTGCCATTCAGCAGAGATAGAATTCTTTTATACACTAGGCACCAGGCCAGATATTTTCGGGGAGGAGGTCAGTCGATTACATCTACCCCAGTACGCAACTGGTACTTAATTTATCGACCCCGAAAGGATGAAAAGCAAAGTCGACCGCGGCGTAATTTGAACTCAGAACGTAAAGACAGACGAAATACCGTTAAGCATTTCACCCGACATGCTAACATTTCTGCCAACTCGCTGCTTTTTAGCAGAGATAGTATTGATAGCATTCTGTCAGCTGTCCTGTAATATTTTCAGAAATAATATATTGAATTCTACATTATCACATATTTACGTTTTAAAACGATGAGATCAGATTAATGATTTAAGGGAAATTTGCGTCCTATTTCCAGCACTTTGATTAGGCACATTAGAATTCCATAATTACATAATTAGCAATAAAGTCAATTCTTTATATGTGATCTATCTAACGATTAATTATAAATCTTGAGTCGTTAGGTATGTACTTATAATATAACCAATTTAAATCACATTCAAGATAGAGAATTGTAATTCCTTTACATATAGGAAAACTTCCTGATTTTGAAACGAAATTTAACGCATCGGCTCGTCATATTAAGTATATGCATCTTTGCATGTAAGTGCTCACATGTGTTTATGTATGTGTGCGTGCGTATGTATGTATACATGTATATATGTAAGTGTACATAGATGTGTATACACTGTGTGTATGTATAAGTTATTTTATATGACTGTTTATCGCACTAACTACTGTACTATTTCCACCTAAGTTACATGATGTCCGCATGATTAAAACGACGCAATATTTCATTCCAGAAGTTGTAAATGAAATTCAATATCGAGAGAGGAAATTGCCAGAGAGAATTCGATATCTTCTTCAATTCATTTTGCGAATAAATTCAATCAATCAGAATAATTTGTGATTTGTAATTCCAGTAAATACATATTTGTAATTATCACAAAAGCTTGAAACAAGATAATTACAAATGTTTTAATCTAACTCCCAAATGAGTTTTCATAGATTCGTATTTATAAGTATTGAAATATCGATTTACATGATAGCGGTTCGATTTGAAAATTTTTGAATAGCAAGTATGCTTTTGGAAACTCATTGTGTGTCAGATGTACGATCGATATATAATATCAGAATTTCAAAGTCTATTTCTCTAATTGTGCGTTCCTTTAAGAAAAACTCTGCATCGAGATTATAAAATGTGCTGAGTTCTATAAAGTTAGGTGCAGATTATTGTGTTTGAAAGAAATTAAAGCAAATTTGACCCTAAAATCTGCAAACGAAAAGAATATTCTTTATTATCATGGCAATGCATTACAACTTTTAATGCGATTTTCTGAATGACGAAAAATACCGAAAAGGAAGCTCTACACGCACGCCACCTTATTATATTCATGCGTATATATATCGGTTCGACCGAGTAGCCTATCCCGGTCAAAATGTTCTTGAATAAGGGTTGTTTGAGAACGTTGAACGAAACACTCCTGTTACAATTGGTGAATTATTCAAACCTCAAAGCATTCCTCTCAGCACATAGCTATGATGCACCCCCACAATTCTCTGCGCATATCGTCAGCTCAACTGATTAAAGAAAAAAACTGACAAGCAAATCTGTGGTATTCAGCAGAATATTTGCTGTAGCCTATCTTTTATACCGAGAGAAATCAATGTACATGGTAAAATTTCCAATCTTTTAAGATCAGAAGTCATGAGAGGCACTGCCTGGTAATGCATCAGGGTCTTTATGATTATGATTATAATTATCATCCTTATTATTATTATTATCATTATTATTATTATTATTATTATTATTATTATTATTATTATTATTATTATTATTATTATTATTATCATTATTATTATTATTATTCCTTAGTAAGAGAGTGTAGGTAAAAATCCACCGGAGTCTTTAGCCATCTCTCAAATCACAAAGACCTCAGATAGATAATAGTTTCCTTAAGATGTGCGCTGTGCCCAGTAAGGCTGCTTTTTGCAAGACATCAATCTTGCATGGGATTTTCAGGTGCCTTAAGAAGTCTTGAAGTTCTAGTGGGATAATACTGGTATCATTTTTACATTACCCTCTCGCATTCCATACATTCTAGCCATTTCCACTTTCAATTCGAAGTACTTGTTGATATTTTCAACCTCTTTACTCAAAACATTCATGTCATTTGGTACGGCTACATCAATGATCTGATAGTATTTGTCACACTTCTTCAATATGACAATATCCAGCCAACGGTGACCGATTACACGATCCGTCTGTAAATCATAGTCCCAGAGTATCGTTACTTTTGCATCCTCCTGTATAACTTTACTTGGTGCATGCTCATACCATTTCTATATTACTCCATGTTGGTATTTATGGCATATCCTGGCGGTCTTTGTATACTTTGTGTAAGGCTCTCATATCCACTTACCAAGTGGTTCACATTTTTCACAATCTTTCCACAGAGTCTGCATTTCTGGGTGTCAGAAGTTTTATAGATGTTATACTTCACTGAAATGGTAGCGAGAGCCTGCTCTTGTGCAGCAATGATAAGGCTTTCGGTAGTACGCTTCAAATCACCTCACTCAAGCCGTGCCCACGATGCTGTATTATCATTAACGTTTTGTGTATTCCTTTCAAACTGTCCATACATTCTCATTTCAAGAAGATCTTTTCTCTTTGGTTAAACTCTTCGTTGCCCATCATTTCATCTGCATTTACACCCATATCTTTCGCAGCATATTGTAGCAGGTCTTCATTACTATTTATCAAATACTCGGCAAGCGTTCTCCTTTCACTCTTTATACAATGGTCTATACCAATTAGTCCTTTGCCATCATTCTTTCTTTTCATATACAGTCTGTTTACGTTCGCTTTAGGATATAGCGCCCCATGCAGCGTCATCAACATTTTCGTCCTTCTATCCAGTGTTGACATTTCCTCCTTAGATATAGTCCGTCTATTTCAGGAAGGGCGCACTATATCTGACCAATGCAACTGCCCGAGCTTTCATTGCGGTAATGAAATTTTTGGCATTCAGGCTGGATTTCAACACCATCTTCACCCTTTTTTGATAAGCCTCACTGAACTTGACTTTCATTTCTCTCTGTAGAATGTCGTCCAGCATCAAAATCTCTAAATCTCTATATCCACTACCGTCGGGTTCGTCCATTGTCTCTCCCGACGAGAACCGCAATAGTTGCTCATCAATGAATGTATAGGCGGCGCAGGCAGCAGAGGAGGATAGCGATCCCCCGCGTCCGCCGACGCAGCCCCCTGCTCTCGCAGCCTCAAAAAGAAAGAAGAAAAGGAGGAGCAGAGGACAGTCGGTGGATGTCCCTGTGCCGCCGATTGAACCGACGGCAAGAGAGGCTCCGTAAGTGGGAATTGTGCCACTGACGGAGCAGACAGAGGTCGTGATATGGCCTCGGCACAGAAAAGTAAAATGCCTACCGCCATCCCAGTGGTATGGGAGACTCTGGAAGTCGTGGAGGAAGTTGCCTCAACGAATAGAAAAAGAAAGGTGAGCAACAACGGTTGCTCACCAAAAGATTTATAGGCGATACAGGAGCCGGAGGGATATAGTGTCCTCCTGCTGACACAGGCCCCTGCCTCCGCAGCCTCAGAAAGAAAGAGGAAATGGAGGAGCAGGGGACAGTCGGCGAAGGGCCCTGTGTCGCCTATTGAATCGCCGGCGGGATGTGTGCCGCAGGTGCGGGAGGCTCTGTCAGTAGGAGTTGTGCTGCTGACAGTGCAGACAGAAACCCCCTGAAGAGCAGGAGGATTTTGTCCTCCTTTCCCTAAGGGGTCCTGTTAATGAATACTTGGACGGCTTGGGCGACCGAGAGCGGGAGTTTTCGGAGTGCTCAAGTAGTTCAGAGTGGCCTCCGAATATAGTTGCGGAGGTGATAAATTATAAATTGTGGTATCAGGTGATGAACTTATATCATAAGAAACACTTCGCCTTCCTCTTTCTCGACTCCCAGCTATGCATGCAGACTGCCATGGAGGCGGCTGAGTATTTGACTGGGAGTCCATGAGGGGAGGTGGAAGTGAGTGATATTTTATTTGATATTAATTTGTTTGAATTTTGATTGATTGTGAACTTTATATAAAATAAGAACATGTGAGTTCGAAGGGTGTTCGGTCGGCGGGCGCCGAATACCCTTCTCATTTTATTCATATTCATTACCTCATTAATGTAAATGTCCGCCCGCAAAGCCTATTTGTGAAGACTGGGTAATTTGATAAAATAAAGAAGCGTGCTTCAGTTTCCGGTTGTGTCAATGCTGTTCTTACACTGCAGAAGTCACCACGCTGGTGTACAGCTGGCGAAATATTGAAGGAAAAAGAAGCTCAGCTGTAAGGTGAGACTTCTGTTTTCTGGATCCAGTGGGGGTTTGTTGTTTGCTGTATTATTTTTTGTACAAACAAGAGATGCTCACTGGATTCTGGACTCTGGTCTGCCTATTGTTGGGCAAAATTGTTCACTTTTATGTGAAATAATTTGGCGGGCGCATCATCTGTCGCCATAAACTGTGGAATTTGTTTTGCTGCTGTGAAAAATTTTCTTCGTTGTGTATTTACCTTTTAATAGTAAATTACTTTTTGTTCCTGCTACTGTGTCCCCGACTCAACTGGAGTACCATTTGACCGGAATTTGATTTTTTGAAGAAGCTGTTGAAG
>NC_068983.1:125142745-125145323 GCF_001194135.2 Octopus bimaculoides | reverse complement strand
TTTCTTCTTATCTTTTCTTTCTTTATGTTTTTTCTCTTGTTTTTTTTCTAAATGTTTTTTTTTTAATTTTGTTCTTTGCTTTTCATAATTTTTGTTGACATTTTCGTTGAACTATTAAGAGAACTTTAAAAAAAAAACATGGCAAAAAAGAATGTCATTGTTCATTTTTAAGTGAATTATTTTTGTGGGTGGATGCTCTGCTGCTATAAACAGTGGAATTTTTTTGCTGCTGTGAAACAAAAAATTTTTTCGTTGTGTATTTAACATATAATGATAAATTACTTTTTGTTCTTGCTCCTGTGTCTCCGACTCAGCTGGAATATCTTTCTTGGAAACTACAAGGGCCAGGAGTACCGGTTGACCGGAATTTAATTTTTTGAAGAAGCTGTTGCAGTGATTTGAACAATCACAGTGCAAAGAAATGTCAACGTGCTGAACAGAGTTTTCATTTCTTCTTATCTTTTCTGTCTTTATATTTTCCCTCTTGTCTTCTTTCTGACTGCTTTTCTTTTTTTTCTTTTTTTTTTTTGTATTTGGTTTTTAATTCTTTACTTTTCATAATTTTTGTTGAAATATTACGAGAACTCTTCTTGAAAAAACCATGGCGAAAAAGAATTTCTTGCAGTGAGAGATTATCCCACTAAGAGAGTGGATTAAACAGCAAGAGTGGTGTTGACAACATATTCGAACGTTATCGACACCATCGCCGTATTCTCCAAAAAAGTAATAGAATTAGAATTAAAGGACTATTTACCTACTGTGAAGTTTATTGACCGGGGTGTTGGATATACAACGACTTGGTTGCTATTTGACACCCCGGAGGAGGTTCGCATTTTTGCGAGCCAGCCCTTGGAGGGCAATAAAATTTTGTTTCTCCCCACGTAATGTGAGAGGAAACTGATGCGGGCTTGGGTCTGCAGGTTGCCACCCGGGATAGTGACCGAGTGGATACAGGAAACTATCCGCCGGAGTCTGGATGGCAGTGGAGCCAAGCTCCGCAATGTGAAAATTTTGCCTGTGGCTGATTGGTTTGGGTCAGTCGCTGTTTTGACCCTGTGGACCCTATCAGCCAAGAATCTGGTTTTCCCAGATTTTTTCTAATGGCCGATTGCAAGTACATGGTGATGCTTGAGGGACGCAAACCAAGTGTCACCTGTGCCTGGAAGCAGGCCACATCAAGAAGAACTCATCCCAGGACCAGAGTAGGGTTCTAGAACAGTTGTGGACGAGTCTCCCTCCTCTGGAAGGAGAAATGGACTATTCCGAGGAGATGGAAACCTCCTCAAAAAATGGTTGAAAAACTCCACCCTCCCGTAGCTCACGTGTTGTGAGGTCATCCCCAACATCACCAATTAAGAGTAAGTAGAGCCCTTGCTTTTTTCTCATTGTTTTAATGGCTGCACTTAACCTTGGATGTTTGAATGTGCGTGGTCTGAGCTCGAAGTGGAAGCAAGCCTGTTTCCTCAACGACCTCAGATCACACGATATGCATGTGATGGTTGCTACAGAGACCAAGCTGGACAGTCTACAAACCTTCTCACGCCTCCTGAATGGCTATGAGAAAATCATGTCTCCTAGCCAGAACGGAGGTCGAGCGGGGTAGTTATACTGATCCGAAAAGGCTTGATTCTGCAGACAAGTACAGTTTATGTAGACTCAGAATGTGGGATGATCATCCTTGATGTAACACAGTAGTATGGACTTCAGGTTCATCGGGATCTACTCACTTTCTGCTAGAAGATTTCAAACTGATGTTTATCGGCGCCTAGAGAACTCTCTCGTGACGTCGAAGACATTAGTGGTGTTAGGAGACTTTAACGCTATCATTGACGCACGCATCGATAGCGTTGGCTCGACTGGTAGGAAAGCAAATTCACGTCTCCTAGGTCTGCTTAAGTGCATTCAGCTAGCAGATCGTTACAGGCTTGATCACCAGAACGTCCCAGAGTGGACGTGGATAAATGGCGACGGAAGGCACAAGTCTTACTTAGACAGAATAGTGATAAGAACTAGAGATAAAGTTAGTTTTAGCTGTCCACAGCTTGTTCAAGTACCTTACACTGACCATAGATAATAGAGATAAGAGAGGATCCGGCTACTGGAATCTAAACAAGTTTATTTTGACTTGTGAGGCATACCGTAGCGCGATCAAGGAATTAGTACAGAGGCCATTCGTTTTGAGTCTGGTAGGTTTAGCCATCAGCTAAGACTAGATAAGGCCAGAATAGAAGGGCAACTAATTAAGAAAGTAGAGCAGGCGTTGAGGTTGGGCTCTCCATACTACATTTTGTCAGCGAGAACAGCCTTGGACCGTCACCTCCAAGCCAAACATAAGGGGTGCAGAGTTCGGGGAAAAGTGCGCGCATTGAAAGTGAGGGAATTAATGTTGCCGGACAGGCCCGTACGGTAGAAAACCAGCGTGGGAATGATGCCACAATTAGGTCTCTTGATGACAATGGGAATTCGGTCGAAGTACAGGACGAGATGTGTGAGGCACTTCACCAGCACTTCGCCGCTTTGTTCTGGAGGGGCGGGACGCTGGATTATGCTGAGGCCCTTAGAGACTTCCTGTCTGGCG
>NC_068983.1:125139749-125142253 GCF_001194135.2 Octopus bimaculoides | reverse complement strand
GCCATCCCGGGCAAGTCGATCCACTATAATCTTCACCTTATACACTACTCATTAGAGACGGTAAGGAAGCTTTCTAACGCACGGGGGGGGGGCACTAGTACATTTAGACTAGTCTAAAGCATTTGATAGGGTCGACTATCGGTACTTGGCGGCGTTCCTCGAGAAAGCTGGCCTGGGCCCGACCTTACGCGGTTGGATTGCTGCATTGTATAGTGACATAGAGTCTGTCTTGAAAGTGAATGGTTTCTTTTTGAAGCCATTCAGGATCGAGCGCTCAGTGCGTCAGGGGTGGCTCCTGTCTCCGATCTTGTATTCGTTGTCTCTTGAGACATCACTGCGGAAGTTGGAGGCACTTGGGGGCGCGCCGCATGATCTATGGTTGGGCGACATCACTATCAGCGAAGCAGATGAGGGCCGGGCTTCCAATGGTGAAAGAGGCCATCAAAAGTCACGAGGCGGTAGCAGGAGCAAAGGCAAGCTGATGGCGTCCAATAACGTCGTGGGTGTTGGGCGGAAGTTCCTGTTAAGCTGATCGGAGTCTGGTTTGGTCCGGACCTCCAGATAGAGACACATTGGTGTGAGGTAAGGAGCAATGTGACTGCTCTAACCCAGATTTGGTCTGAGCGGGCTTTATCCTTGCTGAGGAAGGCGGAAGTGGTGCAGATGTTTATAGCTTCAGTAATCACCTACCGTCTGACCATTGTGCCTTACCCCGATTTGTGGCTGAACAAGTTGGAGAGAATACTTTTCCGCTTTTTGTGGAAGAGAGAAAAGCCACTTGTGAAGCGCTCTGTCTGCTGCCCGAAACGCTAAAGGGTGAGCTGGGGATGACTTGGCTGAAAATGTGAAAATTCGCGTTAAGGTTGAGGCACCTTTGGATTCACCTAGATGGAGAGCAGGTGTAGTCACCACATGTCCTGATCTACCTTTCGCAGTTAACGTCCTTAATGGGCATTGCTACATGGATTAAGCAGAGACCTAGGCTGGGGGACCGGCAACTGGAGTGCCGTCAGGCACTTCAGCTGCTCTCTCGGGCCGGCAATGCCGGCAGCAGGAGTTTCACCGCGAAATTTTATAGCAGGTTAGTGAAGTTTATGTCCCAAAACGCCTTAGGGGAAACCCAGGGCTACGATGAAAATCAGTTGATCAACCTGTTCAAGAGTGCTTTCGGGCCGGGGTGTCTGGAAATTACCAGAAATTCCTGGCTTGGCAGTGCTTCCATGCGGCGTTACCTCTTTTACCCTGGTGGCGTTACCTGTTTTACTCTGGTGGTCGGGTGCTTTTCCTTCAAGAGATACATTGCATGTGACAATGTGATATCATCGAACTTTTAATATTTACTGTAATTTTAATCGAAACTTTTCATTCATAAAAAAGAACGTTTAAATTGTAGCAGCTTCTTCACGATTTCACCTTTGTCTGTCCTTGTTTGTCCCGTCTTTGTAATGCTTGTATAGCAAATATTTATGAAATAAAGAAGTACATGGCTTCGGGTTCCCAAGCACATGGTTTCGGTTTCAGTCCCACTGCGTGAAACCATGGGTAAGTGTCTTCTATTATAGCCTCGGATTTAGTAGATGGAAACTGTAGAAACCCGTCGTATATATAAATGTAGATATTTGTGCGTCTCTGTTTATTCCCTCACATCGGCTGACAGCCGATGTTAATATATACACGCACCATAACTTAGTGTCTCGGCAAAAGTGACCGATAGAATAAGTACTAGGCTTATAAGGAATAAGTCTTGAGGTTGAATTTTTTTACTAATAGCACTGCTCCAGCATGGCTGCAGTTAAATGACTGAAACAAATAAAATGTATTTGTATATATACATACATACACACACACACACACACACACACACACACACACACACACACACACACACACACACACACATATATATGTATATATATATATATATATATATATATATATAAGCAAAAATGCTAGTTCTAAAATCTCAAGATATCAACGCAGTAAGCCTGACAAGTAATATTTGTAGCGACTTTAACATGGCTGTCCGTTCCAACGTATTCCACTCCAATTTTGTCAGTGCACCTACTGCGTTGATCACTTAGACACAGTCTAGAACTATCAGTTTTGCTTGTTGCAAAATCAATGACTGTGTGTTCACTTGAAATATATATATTGCGAGCAGAAGTGAGCTACCACCATCTCTAGCAGACGAGGTGTCCAATACTGAGAAAAAAGTGGCAGAAATAGCCTGAAACCAGAAATTCTCTACTGGTCGCGTCGCTAGAAGGTGGTTGGGGTTCACTCCTCTGCTCACAATTTATCGGATACAGATGTGCATGGTTAACCAGCTAGAGGAGATGTTTTCTTGAGTTTAAAAACCCGTAGTAGTAGTAGTAGAGTTCCTTGAAACGTTAAAATGTCTACAAATATTATTTAAAGTGTTAAAGGGTTAAGTAACATGTTAAAGTGTCTACGAATATTATATATGTATATATATATATATATATATATATATATATATATAT
>NC_068983.1:125133050-125138976 GCF_001194135.2 Octopus bimaculoides | reverse complement strand
ATATCTACATATAAATGGAGTTAAACGCAGGTGTTATTCAATTTTTTTACTTCCAACATATCTTTCGAATAAAACTTTGGTATTATTCCAGAAAAAATAAAATGCTGTAAAACAATGCAATCTTCTCATCAGGGAAAGAAAGAAACTAAACACATCAATAAAACATTTTAACAGAATGTGATGACTGTGTATATGATGAAGGGAAATCTAGCAATTTTTTTATAACCGTTATTTGATATAACGTCAAAGGTATTGTATAGAAAGAGAAGGAGAAAGAAAGAAACTACCAGAAAACTAATAGTGGAGAGATATAGAGCGATAGTTGAATAAGAATATAGAGTGAAAGCATGGAAGTAGATATATTTAGTAGAAGTGAAATGTAAGAAAACAGTCAAAGTTCGAATTTTATTGAATAGTAGAAATCATTTATAGGAACTGTGCAACGATAAACGCGTTCTATAAACGCGTTTACAAGAGGATTCTCTGAGTATAGGATGAAATACGTTTCACTGTTACAAAGAGGACAAAAAGATTTACCTTTATCATACGGAAAAGATATAGAGAGAATATTCCTTTCCAAATCAAATTATTTATGATCCTTTAGATACTAAATTAATTTACTAAACACAGTATTGTTACGTTTATTGATATGTCTAATTGTTGGGTAATGATTAGATGTTCATTTGGACAACTGAAATGAAGAACTACCTATATATAAAAAAAGACATCAGGACCAGAAGTGATTTTACATGATAGAGCTTCTAGTCTTAGAATTACTGCTAAGAAAACGAATGCGATTTGAGTCAACATCAGAAACACTAACACCGCTGCTATTGTTATTTAAAGAATGGTTAGTGCTAAAAAAATAAATGTTACTATTTTCCTTAAATGGATTTGTATTTAACAACTTATTATTTGTGAAAGACTTTGTATGAGAAAAACCTATCCTGATTCGGTGTGAATTAATAATCGAATAGTATCTAGAATGTCTTGGGAAATTCTTTTCTATAGCTCCACGAAACTGATAAGGGAGGTTGGATTTGATCTGCTTACCATATGGAATTATTAACCAAACAGTTTTGCTAGGACATACCTTGTTATTAGGTTAATTATCTTTAAAAGTTCTCAATGTACCTTTATAACGATAAAAGGGGTCTTAAATAGCAGTTATCTCCATCAGGCTGCAGAATTACATTACTCGATTTGTTGTCGTTATTCGAAATAAAATTAATATTGTTAACATCGTTATGACTTGATTTCATGTCCTGAGTAATAGAGGCAGAATTGATGTCAATAGCATTAATATAGGTACTTTTTTCTCTATAGCCTGCTATAAGTAAGGCAGAGTTATAAAATTCGGCTTTATCGTTGATGGTATCAACATTAGCAGATACTTTATCAGGTCATGCTATAAGTTCTGTCCCATTTTACCTTTTCTAAAATTGTATGAAATTTAATAGTATTTTAGAATGTCTAATGGAATTAAAAATTATTTTTATGCATTTGTGTACATTTAAACTAATTAAATATTATTTTACAGAATAATAGAATCAAAATTACTTTGATTAAAACCCTTTCTAACATGGAAGTATCCAAAGAGCATTTGAGGCACATAATGCTTTATGAGTACAAAAAAGGAAATTCTGCACCCGAAGTGACTCGAGTCATACACCCAGTTTATGGGAAAGAATAGTTGAATGAAAAAAACTTGCAGAAGATGGTTTTCAAAATTCAAAATTGGAGATTTCAGCCTTGAAGATGAAGTCAAACAGGACGTCCTGTTGAGTTTGATTATAAGTTTCTTGAGGCATTACTTGGAGAAAATCCTGCATTATTAGTAGAAGAATTGGCAATAAAGCTAAGTTCAAACCGTACAACTGTTCATCGTCATCTTCAACAACTTGGAAAGGTTCCTACACTTGGAAAATGGGTGCCCCATGAATTGTCCGAAAGCAACCGCAAATCCCGAGTTGACATCTGCTTTTCTCTCTATTCTCGCGAACTCATTTCACCCTTTTTGGATAGATTTGTGACTGGTGACGAAAAATGGATCTTCAATCGAAATGTTAAACGTCGCAAACAGGAACTTGATAAAAGGGAAAAGCCTCAACCACAACCGAGAAGGGAAAAAAGGTTCTTCACTCTATCTGGTGAGATTGCAAAGGAGTAGTTCATTTTCAATTGTTACCACCTAATGCAACAGTCAATGCTCAAGTTTACTGTCAGTTTGAACCAAGCTTTGAAGAAAAAAAGATCCGCTTTAGTGAATCGAAACGGAGTGATGTTTCATCAAGAAAATGCGTGACCCCACACTACAAAGATCACATCACAGAAAATTGAAGAACTGGACTGGGAAAATATTCCTCATCTAACTTGTTCTCCCGACCTTGCTCCTTCAGACTACCATTTGTTTCCTTGTTTACAGAATCATTTGGGGGACATAACTTTCGCAAGCCAGGAGGTCGAAACTCTTTTTTGAAACCAAAAGAGTTTTATATATTTATGGGATTAAAAAGCTTGTAAATAGATGGAAGAAAGTCATAGATAATCAGGGAAAGTACATTGATGACTAAATGTCAATTAAATATAACATTTAATCACTTGTTTTCTTTATTCAAAATTCGGATCACTTTAATTTCCACTAGGTTGAGTGGTGTACGCATACCTTGAAGAAAGGTGTGTACAATTCAACTATAAAAATTCACGGACGAATTTTTCCCATCCCAATGAAGTTCAACAGAAACTTGTTTAGAAATCGCGCTAACACTATCCATAATATTAGAGTGGCTGCTTTCCGACCACGATATTGTTTTCTGTAGCTTGCGATTTCAACAAACAAAAGTGATACAGAACGATCCCATTCCAGCACAACATGATCCACAAAATGCTAACTGGAAGGCAATTATTCACTATCTTTCACTCGTAGGATGGTCTTCCTTTCACTCTCTAGCGCTTTGCAAAAAATAGAAATTTACCTAGAAATGACATCGTCATTTATTGCAGTTAAATATATTTCTTTTCTTCAGCAATTTTACAATGATTACTCCTTGCCAACTCTGTGACACTTTATGCAAACGCTGTTAGCAATTCCTCAAACTTTTCAGTTCAGTCAATACACAATGTTGTCACCATGTTTGAGCGTTTCTGCGGTGATTTCATCCAATCGAACAGCTTTGTTGTTTTTTCAATATAGTTTCGTTAAATAATGCTATTTCAGAAATAAATTTGTTAAATGAGAATTGCTTCCCTGTGACGTTTCGGTAAATGAGACTTAGTTTCCTATTTAGATTAGCTAAATGAAACTTGCTGCTTTATAAAGATTTTTTGATTGCGTATAATCTTGTTGAATGTATTGCATATATACATTATACATTGATGTGTTACATTTTTTCAATATAATGAAAGGTAGATAAACATTTAGTTCCACTTTAGCTCATTTTTATTCATAAGCTATTCTTTATTATAGTCTGTTCGTTACTGTTCTGCTTTCTTCCT
Source organism: Octopus bimaculoides (assembly GCF_001194135.2). Classification (NCBI taxonomy): domain Eukaryota; kingdom Metazoa; phylum Mollusca; class Cephalopoda; order Octopoda; family Octopodidae; genus Octopus; species Octopus bimaculoides. The sequence continues at coordinate 125,135,481 of NC_068983.1, read as the reverse complement.
AAGCACGCCACCATCTAACTTTGCTAGAAGATATTTTCTTTATTGTTTCTTAATGTAACTTAATGTTAAAAATTTACATAGGTCTTGTTTTTCTTTAAGTTGCCAATCGGTCTTGGCACATTCGGAATCTTCATTTTATGCCAATTTCCCTGCTGAATATGTGCATTGTATGAACTACTTGAAACATTTGTTTTGCTTTTCTTTGGTTTTTTTTTTCTTTTTTGTCTCGAGAAAGGAGACCGATAATATTCACAAGTAAGTTCATAATTACCATTCTATGGCAGTTTTGCCTTCGGTTATAACACACGCAGATGAAAAAATGTCAATGCAGATAAAAATGTGCAATACAAAAGAGAAATAAAACGAGAGAAAGGGAAAATATATATGGGTGAATACAATTCTCAATAGCATTCTTTCAGTATTAACTTATCCTCTGTTTCATCTACGTAACGAATGAGCATTTATTCATTGCATATTTAAAATCAGAGCATTCGCATATGGTAAATATCATCAAAAGTCTAGTAATTTATATTGTTTTACAGCCCAAGCGATAGAACGTCGTCAAATGCATTTTATAGTTAATCAAGAACTTAATCATAGTAGCAATTAACCACAACTATACACATTGAGGCAGGTGCCATGCTGATTTGATTTTATTCTTCTTCTGTATACAAGTGAAATTTTTATCGGAAGTCTTGGTTCTAAAGCATTCCACTAGCTCACTAAGAGCTGAAGAATTTACGTCATACCAATTTACATGGGACGAAGAGTAAGAGGAATAAAAATTAAGATATCTCACAAGAATTTGATTTAGGGAAGTCGTGAAATGTATTGAGTTGGGGGACTCTAGCGCGAGGATAAACATAAAATAAATCTGAGTGAATAATTGGTTTGGAATATCATTGAATAACCTGATTCAGTCGTAGCCGGAGATATTGAACACGATATCTCCAACCATATAAATTCACAGAAGGGTAGAAAATGCATATGGTAGGGGAGGATACATGTCATAGGTGTCATAGCTTTAAAATACCAGTCACCTCAAAGCCTTCTGCTCCATCAAAAATAGGACGTGACAGCAGAAAGAAGGCCTCCACTACTATAAATACGACAGCATCAAAAGCGGCAACATAAGCAGCAACTGCAACACCAAAAGTAACTGCAGCATCAAGAACAAGAAGAGATAGAATCAACCGCAGTGAAAACGCAAAATAAAATTACTACAAGAGCTAATACATAACGGACGACTGTGACAAAATCACCAGAAAGCAGCTAAGCAATAACATAAAGAACAATAACAGGACAAAATATACATACATATCCCCACCTCAGACCACTCTGTGTATTGTGGGTACGTGACGATGGATATACAAAATGAAGAAATGGCCAATAGAAAGATATAACAAAACATCAGTCCAACAAACACAGCTGGAATATTAGAAAGAAAGAAAGGTTCTTTTGGCAGCGATGCCTCAACACTACCTGCAGTAGCAGTACCGGTACTAACAACACGATCGTCGTCAACACCACCCCTATCGCCACAAATATCGCACTCATTACAAATAGAAACAAAGCCTAATTCATGCGCGCACAACAGCCGGAAGACTACTCTCAACTCAAACACAAAACAAATCATTGATCACACTGCCAGAGAGACAGGCAGCAACATGTGATGGAATCACGTATATCAACATACAAACATCAGATAGCTAGACCACACAAACAGACGACATAGAGACACACATAAAAGTCTTCTGTATTGTATTGAATGATCTTTTCAAATACAAGTAACCCAATGTTCCGAACGAACATTAACAAAATACAATACAAATTGTCTGGGAAAACATCCCAATTCGTTGGTAGAACGGAGCATCTCACCTATCTCAAAAATACGCTAAGTGGTCTTCCAACTTTCATCCTTCTATTTAACGTAGCTTTACTTGCGCTATGCTGCATGGACGCATAAGGTCTTCTCTCGCTTTGACATTCAGTCAACAGACATAGCAGCAGCGAAACCAGAATTTCCGATACCGATTCTTCACGCCTATATTCAATGACTACGAGGGAGACGCTTCTCCAATCTGCCAGGAATTCTAGGGAGAATTATTGTATGTGCTGAAAAAGTCTGGATTGCACGATATGAACTATATTTTTGAACATAGGTCAGATCGCGAGGCTAAACGTAACCAGCAGCAAAGACCGTACCTTTTGATTAATAGTAGTCAACAACCAAAGCGGAGCTGGGAACCCAGATCTGCAGGAGTCTTGAGATCTTCTTAGAAAATCTGTCTTCAGTGCTAATGACTAATTGAAAGGAGATTTGGATGCACGCTTATACGAGTTTGCGAGGTAAAGCCAATTGTTGAAGAGAGAGAGAGAGAGAGAGGAAGAGAGAGAGAGAGAGAGAGAGAGAGAGAGAGAGAGAGAGAGA
>NC_068983.1:125128302-125133018 GCF_001194135.2 Octopus bimaculoides | reverse complement strand
AGAGAGAGAGAGAGAGAGAGAGAGAGAGGAAAAGAGAGAGGGAAGAAAAGAGAGAGAGGAAAAGAGAGAGAGAGGAAAAGAGAGAGAGAGAAAAAGAGAGAGAGAGAGAGACATTCCTCTTTACACAAGTCCTTAAGAGAAAACTGCTACATTAGTTACAGTCGACGGATATTTGTCCTCATCTTGTTTGTTGTTAACACAACGTTTCGGCTGATATACTCTGCGGTCTCATTCCTAAGGTATTTTTCGATGTTATTATTATTATTATTATTATTATCTTAAGGTTAGTAGCCCTCGCTCTTAAACACTACGCCATATGCCAGTGGGAAATTATGAAGTGAATTTTAGGGCTTATAAATCTAATATTCTCCTATCCTTCCTTAATACCGGGTCCCATATGCTGTTCATATCTGCATTCGGTCTCCTTAGGAGGTTGTTAGGTCCTAGCATATGTGCTGCTTCTTTTAGTTTTCGTATTTTCCAGTGGTGTTCTCTGTCTATTATTTTAACTTCATCCCACAGGGGGAGATGATCTCCATTTTTCCATACATGATCAGCTATACCCGATTTATCAATATCGGGTGTAGCTGATTATGTATGGAAAAATGGAGACCACCTTTGCAATGCTACTTTTCAAAAATTTGGTTGAAAAATGAATGAGAGAAAAGTGAACTGAATATGCGCTTTTAGAACTAGACAAGCGTAGCCTAAAGAGGGTGGTTGCTTCAGTTGCCAGGGAGATTTCCACTAGTAGCCATCGGATTACGGAATTGTCTTGGTTAACATTTTATTATTAAAATGTTTTTGCTTTCATTTTGTTCCCGCATAACACACCGTTCTATTTTCCATAACTTTGTCCTTGAATGTCCTCGACTTTGTGTGATCTCTGATGACTAATAAAGAAGTCATTATCATATCTATTATGATTTATTATTGTCGCTGTTTTTCATGCTGTTGTAGTTCTTGTTGGTTGTGGTAGTGGTGATGGTGGTAATGTTGGTGTTATTTTCCTGTTGTAGTCATCAGTATCATAATTGTTGATTTTATTATCATTTACTTATTTATTTAGTCCTTCGATGTTTACCCGTCTCGTATAAGCGCTTGCAAGTCATTAAAGATGACCAGGAGCAAGAAATTGATTAATCACTTCCTTCTACGACTAAATGGTGTCTCATTCAACATTACATTTCACCTCCAACAAGAGATATAAGTCATATATGTAAGGTGAAATTCATATGAAAATGTAAATAGAAAAGTACAGAGTGAATACAACAATCAAGGTATAAAATATTTAGGTTAAAACAATATTAATGTTATTTTCAGCTAGGAGGGCGAGCACGCTTAGCGGCATTTCGTCCGTTTTTACGTTCTGAGTTCAAATTCAGCCTTGTCGACTTTGCCTTTCATTTTTCGGTGTCGATAAAATACGTACTAGTTGAGCACTGGGGTGGAGGCGCAATGGCCCAGTGATTAGGGCAGCGGACTCGCGGTCACAGGATCGCAGTTTCGATTCCCAGACCGGGCGTTGTGAGCGTTTATTGAGCGAAAACACCTAAAGCTCCACGAGGCTCCGGCAGGGGATGGTGGCAAACCCTGCGGTAGTCTTCCACTACAACTTACTCTCACTCTTTGTTCCTGTTTCTGTTGTACCTGTATTTCAAAGGGCCAGCCTTGTCACACTGTATCACGCTGAATATCCCCGAGAACTACGTTAAGGGTACACGTGTCTGTGCAGTGCTCAGCCACTTGCACGTTAATTTCACGAGCAAGCTGTTCCGTTGATCGAATCAACTGGAACCTTCGACGTCGTAACCGACGGAGTGCCAACAGTTTAGCACTGAGGTCTATTTAATCGACTTATTCCCTACTCCGAACCTGTTGGCCTTGTGTCAAAATTTTAAACCAGTATTAATTTTGAGCTTCTTAAGCGGCGAACTGGCGAAATTGTTTGCACACCGGGCAAAACGCTTAGTGGCATTTTGTGTTCTGAGATCAAATCCCGCCGAGGTTGACTGCTTTTTACCCTTTCGGGGAGTTGTTGTGATCGACTTAGCCTGTCCCCCGTGCAAAATTTGAAACTAATATTAATTTGAGCTTTAAATCTAAATTACAAGTAATTTCACACGAATATGCAAATGTTGGGTGAATGTTTTCATAAATTGCACAGGCTGTCCAAACAGCTCATTTTGGCTCTGTACTTCTTCCTGTATTCATAGTTTTCTTCGTCTCCTTCATCATTGCAGACAATTACAGGATGCCAAAGAGAAGCACTGTGCCCTCATTTAATTCTTGACGATTAAGGATGCAAGCTATCTAACATCCACAGACGAATACAGGTTGCTTACGGAGATGACGCTACAGAAAAGACCAATGTGCAAAAATGAATGAAGTATTTGAAAAAAGTGTAAACTACCATCGAAGAAAAATCACCAAGTTGGAGACAGTCATGTGCGATCAGTGACAGAAATCGCCAGTGAATAGACGAACTGCTTTGTGCAGACAGACGAGTCACAATCTTGCTGTACAGCTAGATTATCGAATTACAGAAGACGGTGAGAGAATTGGGTTATTGAAATTGTATGCAAAGTAGGTATCAGTTGATACCTGAAGTAATCGAAAGAAGAGTGGATGTTTTCTCTGATTTACTGGAAGCGTCTGAATTCAATGAAAACAGGTTTTCTTTTTCTTTTTCTTTTCTGTTTTTTTTTTTCTGACCTGTTGACAAATTCATTCTAGACTAAAATGAGAAAGAAGCACTAAAATTTAAGAGACGCTACATTTATTTACATAGTTAAATTGGGAGGAATCTTCGTGGTAGCTGCACTGTTATATTAGTGCTGTTTATTGACTTTCTTGAAGCGATTGTTTGCTGGAACACTTCATATTAGGGCAGGTAGCTAACAGAGTCGTTAATATGCCGGATAAAACGATTTACATTCTCAGTAATGCCGCCGATGTTGGCTTTGCCTTTCTTCCTTTCGGAGTCAATAAAGTAAGATTTAGTTGAACACTCAGATAAATGTAATAGACTATGTACCTTCCCGCCAAATGTCATGCCTTGTGGAATATAAAAAATTGTAAGAGCAGCGAGGGAACAGATTAATGCCATGCATTAATCTCTCCTGTTCTTTACGTTCTGAGAGGCAACAAGATGCCTCTATATATAGTTTCAGCACGATTGAGAATTAAGAGTTTCGCTTGAGGAGATACCGAGTTCGATCTCACTACGTAGGATCTTGAATGAATGTGTTTTATCTATAACCTGAGATGGAGTCATAACTTATGACAGAAATTGATAGACGTAAGCAGTATGAAAGCCCGTCGTCTTTTAATTCAATTAGTACCGCCGTATCACACACTCTTACGATGATAGTCAATTTACATACACACACACACACATAAAAACACGCACGGATCCACTCCCCACACACACATACACATATATATATATATATTATATATGCGCATGTGTGTATATCATAGTGGTACATATGCATATATATATATATATATATATATATATATATACTTTTCGTAATGCGATAAAAAAAAACGAAGGCCATGTATAATATAGAACATTTATAAATAGGTCTTACAGCTTTTCCAGGATATTTATTATATCCCTTCATCGGAGACGGTGTGAGAGGATGGTTAAGCAATAATTAATTTAGATAAGATACGAAACAGAGAGTGAATGTAGGGAATATTGTATTTGTAAATCCATTCTTTAGGCAGAATAGTATATATATATATATATAAGATTCCAATACCTTGTGAGTAAAATCCAATAGTCTTTAAGATTGGTCATTGCATTTGTAAATCCATTATTAAGATTTCAATACCCTATGAGTAAAATCCAACAGTCATTGAAACTGGTTATTCCAAATACAGAGTTTATACGCAATGTTATTGAATCAAGGGTTCTAAAATAACTATTGCTTAACCATCCTCTCACACCGTCTTCGATGAAAGGATATGATAAATATCCTGGAAACAACTGTATGACCTATTTATAAATGTTCTATATTATATACAGCCTTGGTTTTTTTTTTTTATCTCATTACGAAATGTAAATCCTTATATTCACACGCTGATATATGACCTACGTTGGACCCCTTATTCATATAATCTCCGAACCTGGAGCTTAACTATGGTCTATCCATAGCACTTCCTCAGTATTACCTGAAATCTCTGGGTCTAATTGACACCACAATCGCTCATAACTTCCTATATATATAACAATGTTAAATATACATACGCACACGATATATACTAATATTTAGACACACGTACATATATAAGAACTCATATCATATTATATTTAGCACGTGTATATATGTTCTGTAAACACGCGTACTGCCACAGTACAGTCACTGCTTACAGGGTAAAACATTTTGAAAGCAAAAGCGTAAAATCTACATTAATGATAAATGCCACTAAATATTCATACCTTGGTAACTCGCATATGTGTGTAGGGTATGTGTGTGTGTGCGCGTGCGTGTGTGTGTAAGCAATTTTACAAATATTGCCAGACTTAAATTCTGTTTTCTTTTTCCTATTTGGATATCACTATGTTAAATGAAAAGAACGTTGTCAAAGGGGGGGAAACAGAAATTTACAATACAAAATTTACAAAGTTTCTACTTTTCATTCCCTCAAGCTCTTATGTTTACAAACTAGGTTACAGTTTCTATAAACATTTTGAAAGCTTATATA
>NC_068983.1:125126294-125127981 GCF_001194135.2 Octopus bimaculoides | reverse complement strand
GTGTGTGTGTGTGTGTGTGTGTGTGTGTGTGTGTGTGTGTGTGTGTGTGTGCATGTTTGTATGTACTTAGACATATACATCTTTGTATGTGTATACATATATATACATACACACTCGTGTATATATAAAGTAAGATCGCATCAGGTTGAGTCAAAGGTTTTTCATATTTCAAGCTTTAATTAATAGTCCAAACAAATTACATACGAAGAACGTTTATTCATCAAAATATCTCCTCTTGTATACTATTGTCCCTTGCCATTCACACCTTGTGTCAGACGCTCAATTCCACGCATATAACATCTGGCTGGTTTAGACGCAAAAAAAAACTCGTTTTCAGACTCGTCCAAATCGTTGAACCTCCGTCTGTGCAGGAAATATGCCATAGTGTGGAAATGGGCATATTATAATGGTGCAAGTTCGGAACTGTAGAAGCAGCACTTCCAGTACCTTGAGTTCCATATGTTCTTGTTTAGTCACATTGGCAGTGTATGCTGGGGAATTGTCATGCTGTAAGACTGTGTATCTTCGACTGACCAATGCCGGGTAGCAGAGCTTTCAAAATATCGTATACACTCTGCAGGTGCTGAGGTTATACGCTAGCGTTCTCAGCGTGACTCTCTGGAACAAGTTCAACGTACGACCCGCACATGAAATTCTACCATGCACACAATATAAACTACTGCTCAAAATACACTTGTCTGACTACAGGTACTGAAGCCTGGACGAAACGAAGTCACTGCTGCCTCTTTCTAGGTTTATAATTGGACCCCAAAAAGAATATCGGATTTGCCACCAGTCATTTACAAACGTTCACATTTCATCGAACCTAGCCATCGGTCAGTTTATGAGGGACTTCTCAAGATCGTCAATGTCTGCTCTCAAGACCGAGCTTATGGTAGTGTCGATTGATAGTACTTTCTGAAGAACTAAGTTCTTCCCATAATGTACGAGTGCTTGTGTTTGGTGGATGTTCAGCCATTTCCATCAAAGCCTCATCTACCGCAACAGGTCTTCCCGACCTTAGTTTGTCTTCGAGTTTGATGTCCCCTTCCTTGAAACGTCTGAACCTATTTTGCATCACACGTTCGTTGATAGCTCCTGGGCTTTCCAAATCATTAATTCATTTTGCCGCTGTCATTAGACTCAGTCCTTTTTTTTTCCACGGGTAGCACGAAGTGACTTTAATTTTGTAACCACTCATTATCAAAACAGTACAATAAAGAATAAACGATTTAATACTTATATGTTATGTATGAAAATAAGGAATAAACAATTAGTGATATAACTTTGAAATGCAAGTAGGCCACAATCTCCAGAAAAAATCTGAAAAACATTTAACTCAACCTGGTATACACACACACACACACACACACACGAATTAACCCACGTGCGATCCACAGAGCAAACCGCACGCATACACACACACACGTACACACACATATATATACACATACACACACGCATACAAAATATACAGGCACACACTGCTAGGAATTCACACCCACACAATACAGACGTACACGCACACACACATACTCAAAAACTGCCTGCCTACTTTCTACTGACCATTGTCCACAAGCATTCCCTCACTACTCCTGCTATTAATTCCTTCCACTACGTCACACACACACACACATACACACAAACACACACACACACACTAACAGATAAACAGCCAAACCACGCA
>NC_068983.1:125125028-125126212 GCF_001194135.2 Octopus bimaculoides | reverse complement strand
ACACACACTTGCAGACCCTCGCGCACGCACACATATTCACCTCCCTTTTTCACTCTCCTGTCTTAGAAAGAACTTTTCCTCCTCCACTTCCTCTTCCCGTCCTTCCACAATGTAACCTCGTGGACATCGGTGCTGATTTCTTCTTCCTCCGTTTTTCCCTTCTTTGAACTTTCCTTGTTTCCGACGAAGAGCTCCGCTCGAAACGTCATACTCTCTCTCTTTCCTTTCCCGAGCGTCTAGTAACACTATCTGTATCACGTCCTCACGTTGTTGTTTTTTTGCTATTGTTTTTTTGTCTTTTTTCCTTTTTGAACTTATATATATGTGTGTGTGTGTGTGTGTGTGTGTGTGTGAGCGTAATGCGTATACGTGTGTATGCGTGCTTGTGTGCATATGTAGTGGTAACTAAAGATGTTTGCATATATACATGTATATATGCACACACATTTCGTACAAACCTATGCTGATACAGAAGCACAAGGACCAAGAATGCAATCCAGCAGTCAACATGTTCGAATTAGACAAGTTGATATCACAGTGACGGTAAAGATGTACATCCGAAAGGGAGACAGAAATGCGGATTTCGTAATGTCTCCACTGCTGCTAGATGGTTTCCTTTGCTACTGATATATTTTTGTGATGTTAACACTTTATCTTCATAACAAATATTATCTCAAGACAAAGAATGCAATCAATCATGATGTCACTGCTTAAAATATAATAAACGGATTGCAATTTTAAACTCCTGTTGCATATAACGAATGCTCGATTCAGAGTTGAAATATGGGTCTCATACTTCTACGGAAAGTGAGAAATAAAGAGCAGCGACTAACACAGAGGGAGAGTTCAATGTCTGAAATAACGATGCTAAATTAGGCAGAAATAAATCTAGCATACTTACCAGCCGCTGGTGAGAGTATTTTTGTACGCCTCCAATATACATTGTGTATTTAAACACTGCACGTTCACGAGAGATACGATTCCAGGACAAATACCACAATGAATTTGCTTTTCTTCAGGTACCCATGTTAATTTTGATACATAAGTATCTATTTTTAACTCAAATACTACTTGTGTGGCATTTAAAATTTATACACACACACATGCACAGACGCACACATACACACACGGATACACACACACACACACACACACACACACACACACATATACATATATATATA
>NC_068983.1:125122510-125125004 GCF_001194135.2 Octopus bimaculoides | reverse complement strand
AAATCTACAAATATTTACGTAGGGAAATCACTTGTCTTCAGTCTTGAATAAATGTGTATGCATGAGAACTACCTTCCTTTGTACATCAGAGGTTTGGGTAAAATTCTGTTTAAGATAAATTGTGATTTTCTCCTTTTGTTTTTTGGCTTTTTTTTGCTTTTTTGTTTGTTTTTTTTATTTTTCCCATATTTAAGTTGAAGATGTGTCTATTTTACAATAATCGTCTTCACTATCCTTCTTAAATTTCATGTTTTCAGCAAAGGAAATATAGTTTGAAATATGCTTATTTATAATCTCAATACCACCTAGCAAGAATCTAATCTGAACATTTTAATAATTCAAAACACATAGAAAGTTTCATAAACACAATCTCGTCACAATATAATCACCATTCAAAATAATACTGCTGAAAATTTGTGTGCGCGTGGAACTAAGAACCAGTCATTTAAAAAAATACATTTATTATTAGAAAATACATTTATCATTAGAAATAGTGTGGAGGCGCAATGGCCCAGTGGTTAGGGCAGTAGACTCGCGGTCATAGGAGCGCGGTTTCGATTCCCAGACCGGGTGTTGTGAGTATTTATTGAGCGAAAACACCTAAAGCTCCACGAGGCTCCGGCAGGGGATGGTGGCGAACCCTGCTGTACTCTTTCTCTCACTCTTACTTCCTGTTTCTGTTGTGCCTGTAATTCAAAGGGTCAGCCTTGTCACACTGTGTCACGCTGAATATCCCCGAGAACTACGTTAAGAGTACACGTGTCTGTGGAGTGCTCAGTCACTTGTACGTTAATTTCACGAGCAGGATGTTCCGTTAATCGGATCAACTGGAAACCTCGACGTCGTAAGCGACGGAGTGCCAACAACATTGGAAATAGTAGAGCGTTATACAAAATTCACGAAATGCTATTTACGTCAATCACGCCAGGTGTCATACATAATTTCCGACAGCTCCAGCCTACATATTCATAAAGGAAGAAATTATCCAGGTTTATAAAGCGTTTAGACTAAGAGTACAAAATCCTTTCCTTTGGACAGTATGCCATTTCTTGGTAGGCTTGCTCCCTCAATGTATCACTGGGGCTTATTCATTTTCAGCTAAGTATACCAAGCGTCATCATTTTATGTTTTACCGGTTTTAATTACTGGACTTCAGTCATGCTGAGACACCGCATTGAAAGCTTTACAGGAAGTACTTATTTTCTTATTAAATCGCATATTTATCCTATCGGTCTCTTTTGTCGAACCATCAAGTTGTGGGAATGTAAACAAGCCAACATCGGTTGTCAAGCAGTAGTAAAGGACAAAACAAGCACATATAGTTGTATACACATACATGCACCGATCTTCTTTCAGTTTCTGTTTACCAAATCCAGCGCTAAAGAAAAAAAGACACTTGCACAATGCTGTGTAACTGAACCCGGAAACATTTAGTTAAGTAGAAAACCTCTATCCACATACGCCTCACATGCAAAATGAAGTGCTCCCCTCCTGGTCACAACGTGCTATTTGGACTTAGAATCGAAACCATGAGCCTACGATTGTGAGCCTAACGGGCTAATCCTTAGGCTACACCCGGCATTCAATGAAATAACTCACCAATGAAGTAATGAGAGGATTCATTTGACTATATCACTCACGCCAGTTTAAGCTTTCATTCTTTTATTCTTTTATTTGTTTCATTCATTTGATAGCAGCCATGCTGGAGCACCGCCTTGAAGGATTTTATTTGAAATAATCGACCCCAAGATTCATTTTTTAAGTCCAGTACTTATTCTATAGTTTATTTTGCTGAAGCGCTAAATTACGGGGATGTAAACACACCAACAACGGTTGTTAAGAGGTGATGGGGAGACAAATAGCGACACACACGCACATACACATTCCTCTTAACAACTCAGAAAACTTTATCACCAATCACGTAAAAATGTTTAGTGAAATTGACAAAACCCTTTCACAAAATGTGTGATTTGAACCGTAAATAAATTTTATTGACATTCTCCGTATTGTTGTTGTTGCTGTTGGCACTCCGTCGCTTACGACGGCGAGGTTTCCAGTTGATCTGATCAACGGAACAGCCTGCTCGTGAAATTAACGTGCAAGTGGCTGAGCACTCCACAGACACGTGTAGTCTTAACGTAGTTCTCGGGGGTATTCAGCGTGACACAAAGTGTGACAAGGCTGGTCATTTGAATTATAGGCACAACAGAAACAGGAAGTAAGAGTGAGAGAAGGTTGTGGTGAAAGAGTACAATGAGGTTCGCCACCATCCCCTGCCGGAGCCTCGTGGAACTTTAGGTGTTTTCGCTCAATAAACACTCAGGGAATCGAAACCACGATCCTATGACATCGAGTCCGCTGCCTAACCACTGGGCGATTGCGCATCCTCTCTCAGTATTATACTTAATATAATTGGTAATAGTAACCACAGCATGATGATGATGATGATGATGATGATGATGATGATGATGATGATGATGATGATGATGATGAT
>NC_068983.1:125121459-125122122 GCF_001194135.2 Octopus bimaculoides | reverse complement strand
GGAAGTGGAAGAGGAAAGGAGGAGGAGGAGGAGGAAGTGGGACGGAGGAGGAGGAAGTGGGAAGGAGGAGGAGGAAGTGGGAAGGAGGAGGAGGAAGTGGGAAGGAGGAGGTGGAAGTGGGAAGGAGGAGGAGGAAGAGGTTGTGGGACTGAGGTGATAGATGGCGGTGGTGGTGGCGACGACGACCACGATAAAATAATGAGACGATGGCAATGATGACAGTGGTAGTAATGGGTGTAGCAGTGCCCCTGGTATTACTGATATCGCTCTCTCTATCCGTTGGTGACGACTATGACGACGAAGACCTCGACGGCAACGAAAACGACGACGACGAATACATCGATGATGACGACGATGGTGATGACTGTGATAATGAGGATGATGATGATGATGTTTAGCCACTGAACATCTACACTCTTTTACTCTTTTACTTGTTTCAGTCCTTTGACTGCGGCCATGGTGGAGCACCACCTTTAGTCGAGCAAATCGACCCCGGGACTTATTCTTTGTAAGCCTAGTACTTATTCTATCGGTCTTTTTTTGCCGAACCGCTAAGTGACGGGGACATAAACACACCAGCATCGGTTGTCAAGCAATGCTAGGAGGACAAACACAGACACACAAACACACACACACACATACACACACACACACACACATACA
>NC_068983.1:125114428-125119737 GCF_001194135.2 Octopus bimaculoides | reverse complement strand
ATATATACATATACGTATATATATAAAGGTAATAATATAATATAGGTCGATATAAAGTAAAGTAAAATAAAATAAAGAAATGAGGTACCAAAAATAGTCCATCGGTTAAAATTCAAGGACAGAACATTTAAAATGATTTAAAATGATTTAACACCATTTAGCGTTAAAACACAAAGTTCTACACCTCCCTCGGGTACATTTTACAGCTCAAAAAAAGTAGACACCAATAGGCAAGTCCGCACCAGTTAGATATAACCAGAGTGAATACAGGTACCCAGCAGGTATCAGCAGGTAAAACATGTAAAATTTAATTCCAGCTATGCATAGATCACGTAGTTTGTGGCGTATCGTACCTTGATGCACGTTGTCAAAAGCTTTTGCAAAATCAAGGTATATTACGTCCACATTTGAGTTGTTGTAGAGCTGGAAATAGCACAGAACAGAAGTCTAAGACATTTCAATTTAAAAGGGAATTTAATAGAAATGATTAAAAAAATTATATAAAGAAAACATTACCGGTTTCGATGAATCTCATCAAATATCAGAATTTATCAATGTCAGAATTTATAAAAATTTGAAGTAAGAACAATTTATCTTCTGCCTGAGATCAAGAACATGTCTGGAGGTTTTTTGTTGAAATCTTCTTTAAATATAGCTTTGTACAGTGTTCAAAGTGATAGAGAGTGAGAGGAGTGTTTATTGTCTAAAAGAAATCTTTGTGAGCTCCAGCCAAGGAAGTGGCTAAAAAGTATTTATTGAATCAGTTTTATGTCCCCCTCTGTGTGTGTGTGCGTGTGTATGTGTGTGTATGTGTTGTGTTAAATGGCCTTTCAATATGTTTGGAAAGTGACCACCTTTGATTTGATGGGTGTACATGTTGTGATCATTGTCTTCTTGAAGAAAGAATTAGGATTTTCCTTTGGATTAGATGTATACTTTTAAGTTTCCACCTGGTATGTGTGTGGTCACCAGCTGTGTGTATGTGCGCCTGTTCGTGTGTGGGTGTGAGCATATGTATGGGTGTGGGTGTTTGTGCGTGTGTGTGAGCATGTTTTTCTGCGATGTCTTCATTTGTGTGTATGTGTGTGTTTCTGTGTTTGTTTTTGTGTGTTTGTACGTTTGTTTTTGTGTGTGTGTGTGTGTACAAAGATATGCGTATTTGTGTGCATTTTTGTGATGTTTTCTTTTGTATGTGTGTGAGTGTTTGTGTGTATGTGTTTTTGTGTGTGTGAGTTTTTGTGATTTTTTTCTTTTTGTGTATGTGTGTACGCTTGTGTGTAAGTGTAAGTGTATGTAAATGTGTGTGTGTTAGCATATATGAATATTGGAAAAAATTTAGAAAATAATGGTAAATATCTTTCAAAATGATAATTTGTACAAAATTGTTTTTAAGTGTCTGTTCTTATTTATTGGTTGTGTTTTGGTCTATATTTAATTGTGGTTTACACTTGTTAATAAATTGCTTTTCTTAATTTAGTCTTTGGTTTTTTTTTTTCTTTAAGACCTACTCCTGCACAGGTTGCAATGTGGCTTCTTGAAGGAATTTTCCTTGTGCTTTTGTGTCAGATCTGTTGGTGATGGGTCGTCATTCTGCTGTGTAACGATCCGCCCGTCTGACCCATGTAATTATGTTCGTAACAATTGCATGTGATTACGTAGAACAGGTTTTCCGTGTTCCAGGTTTGAACTGGACTTGGCTTTGAAGGTTTGGCCATCTTTGAATTCAAATTCTGGCGCCTCAATTAGGTAACAGCAAGTGTTGCAGTTTGTTCTATCGTATTTTGTGACCTTTGGGTTGGGAGTTTCTTTGTGCATTTTTGCAGCCGTGAAAATGAGTTTAAGTATTTTGGGCTGCCTTTTGCTTTTGATGATTTGTTGTTTTTTTAAGGACTTACGCTCATGGAAAAACGACGCGAACATATCAACGTTCAACAAGAGAATGGTAGTGGAGGTGGCTATTAAGTGGTAAGAGGAAAGAGGAGAAATAAATAGACAAAGGGGTAGAAGGAGTCAGGAGGTATTTAAGGATTGGCTATAGGGATAAGATAATGTGTATAGATGTATGGTGTCTGAGAATTGCGTATGGAGTAGCCGAGAAGACAAGAGAGAGGATGAGGAAGTAGAGACAGATAGGGTAAAAGAGGAAGATAGAGCAAAAATGAAAGGAATTTTAAGAGAGTAGTAGGGTTTTGTGTTAGTCTTATCTATGTTGAATTATCTATGAGTGGGAGTTAGTTAGATATTAGGGCTTTTATATAGGGGAGTTAGAGTTAGATATTAGGACTTTTATATAGGGGATTTATTGGGTTAAGTTTTAAAATTAAATTAGGGATAAATTAAATAATTAAGATTTATCTCATAAAGTGATGAGGTAAGGTAGATAGAAGAGATGTAAGATATAAAGGAGAAATAAGCGATATAGAGATATAGGAGATATAGAAGAGATATAGAGGGGTATGTGTTAATGATCGTAGTGGTTTGTATGTGGGTGCTATTTGTGGGGGATGAACTTACATTTAGTTTTATGCAAGAAATTAAAAGTGCGGAAGAATTTGTGCTTACACGTAGTAAAAGCCACGTTGTATTTATTAAGCAATTGTGCTAACATTTTGAGGCCTTCTTTGTAGCAGAGTCCACAACTGGAGTGTTGGCCCTGATATGGGATACCGGAGTCTATTATAGCCCAAGAAAGTTTATTAGATGGCGTACGGCCAGCGACAGCCGCTGGGCTAGCAGCATCGGCCGCGGTCTCGGACGTGGGGTGTGCATAGTATATGGAAAGATTAATTCTGTTCAAAAGCGATATACTGTTCACTTTCTCGACCATTTTCTTTTTTCTTCTAAGAGAAATTTATTTGAACACATCCAGGCAACTCCAACAGATGCTTAAAACTTTTCTGAATCAAATTTACCAATAGCTAATTTGAAAAATTCCTGATATAAGGTGAAAAATCTTAAGAAATACTGAGTTTTCTTAATAAAGCACACAGCCTCTATAAGACAAATGCATTTTTATTTTGGAACATTAATTTTTATAGAACCAAAAACATAATGTGAACACTGAACATAGAATATTGAATATTATTTTTGCATAAGACATGACTTAGTGGCAGTTGGGTATGTTGTATGGATTTTTGGTAACGATCTGAAAACGAATTCATTCTCAGTTTCATCTTTTGTGAGAATGTTATTGTAATCATTCACAACAACTGTCTTCTCAAGGTTTTCAAGTTCACCTTTGTATCTAGGATCATCCTTCCGTGTTGAAGTGTCTTTGTCGAGGAAATTGGTGCTGATAGAAAATCTCGTGAAGAAAGATTTTGTACCAGGAGTTACAAAAGACGAAAACTCGATGTTTGTAACGGAAGAAGAAAAGTCATTTTGGTGCAGAATCCTTCTCATTATGCAGTCGTGGCCTGTTATCTCCCTCTCTCTCTCTCTCTCTCTCTCTCTCTCTCTCTCTCTCTGTATGTATATATATATATATATATATATATATATATATATATATATATATATATATATATATAAATTCTCAATCGCAGAATAATGCTAATAATATAGCCTGAACAGGATAAACTACCCCTATTTTGCAGAGAAAAGTGTAGGTGGCTAGCTGTGGACTAGAACTCACATCTCCGTGATTACATGTCACGATTCTTTGACCGATTAAGCTAAACTACCCACTACAAATTCCTCTTCAAGTTAAGATATATAAATCTCGCTTTATGAGACGCTCTCATATGTTAAATTCAAATTACGACAAACGTAAGTAAACAAACGAAGTTTGCTTTTAGAAGCGTTGAGATGTCTTTTTAGAAAGTTAAAGAAGTGATTTTAAATTTTCAATCGCAGAATAATGCTAATAATATAGCCTGAACAGAATAAACTACCCTATTTTGCAGAGAAAAGTGTAGGTGGCTAGCTGTGGATTCGAAAACGCTCACAAAATACGCTATAATAACCGGCAGCAAGGCACACTGCAGGTCGCACGTCATATACAGGTTAAACAGTCACTCTACCTTCGTATTAATCTGTCTATTTATCTATCTATCTCTCTGTCTGTCTGTCTGTCTGTCTGCCTATCTATCTACCTGCCTACATACGTACCTACGTACCTACCCACCTGCCTACCTATTTACTTCATGTCTACTTTTATATGCACAAAACGTTTACAAATCTTTAACCTTTTATATCCATAAATTTTTAATAAAACTTTTAAAACATTTATATACATAAAACTATTATGAAAAATTAACCGACTTATACTTCGTTGTACTGTACTATATTCTATTGTATTTTACCCCACCTTTTTTCTCATTTTACTTCCTCTCATCTCCTCCATTACCTTGTTTCCTTTTATAACCTTTCCCACTAACGGTGTTACTCTGTTAACTTATAATACGCGAACTTATAATATTACCTGAGAAACATCTACACATTATACGTATAGAAATATGTATGTGTGTGTGTGAGTGTGTATATATATATATATATATATACATGCATACAAAGAGGGAGAGAGGTATGTGTAAGCCAATAACATACATATATATATAAGCCCAGTCATATACAGGGTGTCCATAAAGTCTGAGTACATAGAGTAAATAAAATCATATCATAAACAATTAATATAAGCGTGTTAATTAAATATAGGTGTGTTAATTCCGTGTACCCAGACTTCGTGGACACCCTGTAGATATGTGTCTCAACGTTTAGATGTATTATTTAAGCAAGAATATGTTTCTGTAAACGAAGGAGTAGAAGTGTATAGGACTGAAATCAACTACCAAATATATATCACTGATGTGACATATTCAGCCATTGGCAAGAATATTTTTATACAATGTCAGCTATATCATATTTCTAAGGATTTCGCTCCTATAATTGACTATTGGAAATTTACATCTATAAGATTTCTGTTGACCCAGATTGTTATGTGAAATAAAAATATTCTAATATATTATGCCTGTTGTATATGTGTATGTGTGTGTATATATGTATATATATATTATTTTGTTTAAAAGAGTTCCAACACTGTCTGTTTTTTATGTTTTATTTATATTCATGCAGAACCAATGTGGGGTATAGAATATGGAATATACAATATATAATATAATATACAATATATAATATAAAATAAAATAAGATAAAAATGGATGGCACCATGAAATAAAGTATTGAATGTAGATGAAATATTGAGTGTTCAATATAAAGGATCAAATATATAAATATAAATATAAATATATAAAGGCGACTCGAGTTCCAGGGCTATTTCCCTTCGTCATGGCCGGTATGACAGACTTTAT
>NC_068983.1:125111145-125114068 GCF_001194135.2 Octopus bimaculoides | reverse complement strand
ACACACACACACACACACACACACACACATACACACACACACATACACACACACACACCAGCATATGTCTATACCAGGTGCATTACAGTAGTTGTAACCTTAATACATCATTACCATCCATCTATTATGTTGACGTGACAACTTTATTATTCCAGACTGAAAGAGAAGGTGGTAACAGCACTTTGAGTATATCCTTACTGCGCACTGGTTGTCGCAGCTGATTAGTTTGCAGAATGCAGTCGGGACGCGAAGACAATTTGGAAGCAAGCTATGCAATAAATTTGTTAAAGTTGACAAAAACGCAAACGAAACTTATGAAATGCTCGAAACTGCTTATAACGACTGTTGTGTTGCTACTGTAAGTCTGTCACTGAAGAGAACCGAAGATAGGACGAAATCTCATTATCTGGCAGCAGCAACAGACGGTTCGTTTCTGTCAATGATATATATATATCATTATTCGGCGTTCAAACACGTTACTTTGGGGGTAAAGATTGCTTTTTCGTAATAACTCTGCTTCAGTCGCTTTTAATTTTATGTGTGTTTGATGTCTGTGTGAGTCTGTGTGTGTACGATGTGTACGTTTACGTGTTTGGATACAACGGTGAAGATTGGTATAAGTGGCATAAGATGTCTTGTATCCGTAAATAGGGAACCTCTGACAGGTATATTATTCGGATGAAGTTAATCATTTGATAAACATGTAAGAACATATGCAAAAAAGAACGAATTACTTAGCCAAGAGAAAATAAACTATAAAAGATATTGTACGCACAGCTTCAGTGTGGTCGGAGACCAATAAATTATAACAGTCGGTAGGGCAAGAAGTACATGCAAGCACATTGTTTTCTAAATGCAAATATGTTAGTAACGTGGTTACAAAATAATTTTTATGAATATAGCTGTTTCCATGAGTGTTGAACAAGGATTAGAAAATAACAACCTTTCCACAGCATAACTAATAACATAGAATACACCAGTGGTGCTATATGAGCTTAACTCTTTCCTCCACTGAAAATACTGTGTTGTCAATCGTAAGAGACACCTGAGTCTGGAATCAAGTGATTTTTTTAATGTTAATTCTAACTTCAATTGTATGCCTATCGGTACATATGTATACTGATACATGTACACATCTATAAAGGATTGAAATACGCTGGTTTTCCATGCAGCAAAAATGCTCGTCATCTGAACGTTAGTAAGTTAGATCCACAATAATAGTGACGAAGAGTTGAATCCCCGATCTGGCATGCATTATTTGCTTTAGAATGAGACTGTATTCCTTTTTGCTATATTCGATGCAACAGAAAATAAGAACGGGAGGCAACTCGCTGATTAGCTGGCGATAATCAGGCGTCACTTCCGGAGGTGGTGGTGAGCTCTTCGCAAAAACAATTGCATAAGTATACCTTGCGACAGACAGAGATTGACTTTTGAGCATATTTCTATCGTCTTATACCGATATGCAATCTAGAGAGAAATACATATGCACTAAGTTCCGAGGTTTTAACTTCTAGATCATGGACTAAATATAAAATAGTAATGCATTCTTATAGCAGATCCCATGTCTATTGTCCGTAGATTAAGTCGAGATGCGGAATAGCAGTTAGAAAGTGAAGATCTTTAATACTTGAGTGTTAATATAGTAAACTGATACAAAGCTGTATTTAAAAGACCGATGTAGACATGCAACAGTTTTAATCAATGATGAAATTATGATACCAATCGTAGGGCACCGTGTCAGATGTTATGCAACGTTATTTTAATAGTGGTAAGCATAAATTGTAGCTATTATTGCATATGTATGTCTATCTATCTAGCTAGCTATCTAGCTATATATCTGTTTGTCTGTGTTTGTGTGTGTGTGAGCGTTGTTATGATGGACATATGAATTCACGTGAGCGGATTAATAATGCAGGGATATATTTGTGCAAACTACGATAGAGTGTAATGAAATATTCCATGTATATCGCAGAAATGATATATTTAGTCATAAGCAGAAATATGTCGGTATCATGTCAGCTACAAGGTATTTCTAAGGATTTCTTTCATATTCTTTTTATATTGGAAAACAACATTAGTAAAGGTTTCATTGGCGCAGATTTACTTTTAAAATTCGAATATTCTGGTAAACTATATAATACATAACAAATTGTTAACAATAGCAATATCGAAATCAAGACGAAATTTTACGAAGTGATAAGCCCAACAAACTATCATAAAAAATGATGGCCTATCTTGGCCTTATGCTGGCCTATTATAACAGTCGGTAGGGCAAGAAGTACATGCAAGCACATTGTTTTCTAAATCATAAGGCGAGCAAATATTGTTGTTTAGATATTTTAAACTACAGTCGCCGTGATGTCTCGATTTTACGAGAGTGGTAGCTCATTTTGCTAAAACTCTAACCTATCTATGCCTTCTAAGAGATATGTGCGTGACAGAAATGATGTCAATCGAGAAAAGCAGCCAATAGTATTTCAAGGTAAATTTAAGTTTTGAGAAAACTGGAACATATTATTTAGTGCGTAGCCTTTTTTAGATATGCCATCGGGTTGTATATTTTTTACAATGAATATATCCAAAGGGAAAAGGTATTGATGTCCTATGCAGTCTATTATTTGGAGAAGTAAATCAATATTATAAAGTTGTTTTTTTTAAATCAATGAGTTATTGATACTAAGAGTACTGAGTACGACCATGTGGTGATGGACAGTTTCGACAATTCAGGAGTGTTGAAATGAAATTGTCTGATCAATCTTAGATGTCCCATACAGAAGTTAAAGTAATATATGAGTGTGATCATAGTGCCAGATAGCTTAATAGATTCAAGAAACATCATGAAATGTTCTTAAATAAAGTGTGTGTGTGTGTGTGTGTGTGTGTGTGTGTGTGTGTGTGTGTGTGTGTGTGTGTGTGTGTG
>NC_068983.1:125105657-125111135 GCF_001194135.2 Octopus bimaculoides | reverse complement strand
TGTGTGTGTGTGTGTGTGTGTGTGTGTGTGTGTGTGTATTTGTGATCGTGTATGTGTGTTAGTGCGTATGTATTTGCGTGTGTGCGTGTGTATGTGTGCGTGTATCTGTGTGCGTGCGTGTGTACAAGAATAATCTGTAAATTCAGGAATGGGACGATGGAACTTTTATTGAATTCAAGTAGGCTACCTTCAGGCTGTAGTAACCACAAATAACTCAAATCTCTAATTAGGTAAGTGCTAATTTTAGAACAAGCTTTGAAATGACAGAAATGTAATCTTAAAATGCAACTAAATACAAAGCGGTGTTCCAGTATGAACAGACACCAGCAGTTCAAACTAATTAAGAAAAATTTGGTTATTCAATGACGTAGCACGCACATTGTTGCCATGAAGGGAAATTTCTTCATGGGATTGACTCATCAGCCTTAGAATCTTTTCTATAGTCATCAGTAAAAAAATGCATTTCAACTTGAACTGGTTCTTCTGATTATAGCGGAAAACAGGTCTTGACGTGACTTCTAATTTGCAGTATATTCAAGCGTAAACTACCAATAATATAATATGATATATATTAATATAACTGATATAATATGATAAACTAATAATACATCACGTATCTCGCTCAAAAATTTTACTAGATCCTGCTCTTACGTTCGTAATAATATTAGAGGTAATCAATTACTTCCCTATTAACTCCTTCGCAATACGAGCAGCACCACAAAAAAATACCATTTCCACCAATATTTCAAATGCTTTTGTTGCTATTGTTATTGGTATTGGTTATTTTACTAGAAGCACCATTACTACACTAGAATAACGTACCAAATATAGAGCGAAGGGAAGCACGATTAGAGATTGTTAATCCAGGAATAACCACCAAAGAGAGTAAAATGATATGGATTAATGAATATTTATGATATACGTTATGAGATTCCAAAGCATTTCATGATGCGACCGAGTTTTATTAGATTAAATTACTGAGGTCAAATGTATGTGAATCGATCTGTTTGTTCCTCGAGTATCACTTAGCATTTGGCCATCAGTTGGGCCTTCGTGTTGCAGGGACAACAGTCGGTGTCTTTCTCAACCACGCTCCACATTCTCCAGCAGCTTAACACAATCGTCTGAACTGAGTGGTCTATGTAGCTAAATAATTGTAAGATCTCCCTTGCAAGAAGGATTATAGAGTAACCTCCCTTTACTAAGTTTCTCGAAACATCTATATTTAAGAGATGAGAATTTATGTACATTATTTACAATTGACGGATATTTGTCCTCATCTTGTTTGTTGTTAAGTCAACGTTTCGGCTAATATACCCTCCAGCTTTCTTCAGGTGTCTTGGGGAAATTTTGAACCTAGGTTCTCATTTCTAAGGTATTTTTCGATGTCATTATTATTATTATTATTATTATTATTATTATTATTATTATTATTATTATTATTATTATTATTATTCAGGTCACGCCTGGAATCGAACTCGGAATCTTGAGATTAGTAGCCCGCGCTCTTAACCACTACGCATATGCCCGTGGGATAATAATAACATCGAAAAATACCTTATGAATGAGACCTCAGGTTCGAAATTTCCCCAAGACACTTGATGAAGGCTGGAGGGTATATCAGCCTGAGGACAAATATCCGTCAACTGTAAATAATGTGATATAACGTACAATGTCTAGAATGTCAAGCGTTCCATTAATGAAAGCAGCTTGCTAACCCAGCTCTTCACTTCTTAGTCGATTTGACTTAAAGCCATTCACGTCATTGCTATGTCCGTCTATTTCTCTACGCCACATGACTGAAAGCCACCACTTAGCTGTTATTTCTATATTTCCTATCTCTGAAATCTCTTGCATGGATTACTTCATTCAATTAGATTCTGCATTTTGATTATGTATCATCACCGAACAGTAAATAAAATATATTTTTATGTAGTAAATATTTAGTTCTTGAATTTATTCTTCATCTCTATATGATCTCTGGTATATCAACACCTGGTACTGAATATACATTTCCACTACGAGCCTAAAGCTTTGATGGCCAGGGCCTTAGAAGAAGCCCGATGTGCTGACGCAGCTAGAACGTCTGCTGGCTACGGTTTCATAGTCAGAATTGCAGATGTTTATGTCACGTCTTATGAAATTTACAATGTTCACAGAGCATTGAGCAGCGGACATGATGTCAGCATTTTGATATCCGGTGCATATTTCTTCCAATATTCAGATGACTTAGAGTCCTCCATATCAGGTAACATTGTTTCAACTAAAACTTTCATATTTCTTCTCTCTAACGCCGTTGACTATCCTTGAAAAATAGGAGACTTAAAATGTCGTTAAATTAAGCCCGAACACCCTATACATTCACATACATACATACATAGAAAAATTTTCCATCTGAGATTATTATGGGAACAAATGCACACACATGGATGCCTGCATCGACATTTCAACCAACACATCCACGCAACTGCACACTTACAGGCAGCGGGAATAGTAAAATAGTTTCGTTCGTCTATTAACAACCAACATGAACTCTCATGAAGAACTTAATAAAAAAAAATCAAAGAAAATTCATTCATACATCCCCAGCAGATATTAATATAACCCCGAGGACAAAGAAATAAGTACCCACAGTATGGTAGAAGCCATAGCCACGCATAATAAAAGGGTGTGCTGGTGAAATGTCCCAGTGAAAACCTTAATAAAATCTAAGCACAACAGTCCTGGTATAATGATTTGGGATAGAGAAGAGAAACAGTGTACAGTTGTAGACATTACTGCCCAAGGGATGTTAATATAAAGCTGCAGGTCAGTGAAAAAGTGATTACCGATACTGAACTATTGAGAAATCTACAGTTACTCTATCCAGATTACAAGTTCAAATTTATACCTGTAATTATTGGGGTCCTGAGATATTTAACACACTGTCTAAATACAAATCTTCAGAAATTAGGCTTCTCAAAACCAGAAAGGAGAAAGCTAACTCGAAGACTGCAGATCCAATCCATCACTGGAACTGTTAAAACCTGTAACACGTCCCAGAAGTTTATCATTTAGCATGTCTAGATATGCAACTATATGCATCATAACACATGCATAAAGCAGAGCATACAAATCTGCACATATGCATACATACATCCAAACAAAACTACCTTGTTGTTGATGTTGGAATTCCAATAAAGGAGACCTGACTGTACGTTAGAAACCGGCTCTTTCTCTACAAGCAAGAAATCTTGAAATAAAATTGAACAATGACATATATATATATATATATATATATATATATGCATGCATATACATATACATAGGCAACATATGTTAACTACCAAGTTTTGAAGTGCCTCCCTTGACCAAGTTTGCATACACGAGGCTGATAACATTATAAGACTTGAAAGGCAGCTCTTTGATCAACATTCTTTGTCTAATAACCTTTAATATACATGCGCAAAGAATCATCACATGAAAGAATGAACATATATGAGTAGAAGATTATGCATAAATATGTTAGCAGAAAGCTCCGAGATGATAGTAACATCGATCATCAAAGCAGTCTATCATCCAATAGCCGGATTAATACCTCCCTCGTTGAAGGGTAGGCATTTGCAATCCAGGAACAGGAAATTTGAACAAAATACCTGATGCACAATGGTGATAGATATGCAGGAAAAGCAGTAAAATGTGACATCTGATGCACACTTTGTCCAGTTAACACCGAAGATATAAGAGAAGAGAAACTGTGTACAGTTGTGGAAATTACTGCCCAAGGGATGTTAACATAAAGTTGAAGCTGAGTGAAAAATAGAATACCTACCTGAATAATGGCATACATACATATATTGATACATATATTCATTTCCATTTATTCGAAGTCTAATTTTTAAGGATAACATAGATTTTTTATGAACTGAATACCGGATTCTTCTTTATAGCCGATAAATTTTAAACGTAATACCACAACCTACTTATGTTCGCACACACACACACACACACACACACACACACACACACACACACACATGCGCATAAAGGATCTATCTAAGCACTCCATATACCATGGAACAGCAATGTATTTATGCACTGCTGTCTTCTACGTTAACATTAAAATCATGTAGGTGTACTAAAACTGACCCAACAGAAAAGTGAGGTGAATTTACACATTGCCGAAATACATGTCGTGCGTTTGCTTGACGGAAACTTTCTCAAATACAATTTTCTCTCTACAACTATATTTTTGCTCTTTATGAAATTACCGAACTTCCAAACACCCCTAAGGCTAAAACCACGATGTGTCTAGTCCATTAGTGAAATTTCTTTCGTCAATTGCAGTATGATGCCTAAAGGAAATATATTTATAAATGTATTATTTGCCTATGGATTTTGTTTGCAGCTATTTAACTGTCGAATAATGGTTGACAGAATATTGTTAGTTGTTGTCAAGTTTATTAATTCTGTGCATACACAAACACGGCAACACTTTATAAAGCTGTTAGCACACTCACTTACTGTAAAATCTTTTACTCTTTTCCCGTTACTTACACATAAATGAAATCATGATCCCGAATTCTGTTCATACACTGCTTGTGTAAAAACAGAAATCGATCCAGCCAAGAACGGAACCCAGTTTACATAATTCATATAGTTTACAAACACACCAAAACCACATCACACCGACACTCATACACACATACACACATACACACATACGTATGTATGTGTGTATACATACAAACGTATGTATGTGTGTATACATACAAATGTACTATATGACGGTGATAGATTCGTGGGTGGGGTGAGAGATTTCTTACGTAATCCATTATTATATAATTATTATTCACACGAATTACATAGTTTACTGAATGCTGAATTTACAAAATCTCAATTCAACAATCACTTAATATTGCTTTGTGATTGTAATTAGTATATTGTTTAAAGTAGTGTTCGGATACCCGATATTACAACTTTCTGTTTTACTTGCGTGTGTGTGTGTGTCATATATAAAAGTATGTGACATATATATATATAAGAGTGTTGCACTCAAATTTACGAGAACGTGGTTTCGATTACCAGACCTGACACTTCATTTCACGATATATATTTACCCTAGACGTTACCCATGAAAAATGGTCTTGGCCTAACGTCCCTAAACATCTGTCTTGGTCGATCATTTACGTACGTACACTCTGGTGTCGTTTGTTCGTTCGTAGACCTAAGTCACCACAAATTTTATATGTTTAAAAGTTCTGGAGGCTGCTGTCTTATGAAGTTTTCCCGTCTTCTCGTTAACAGTAGAAAACAGTAGTCACAAATATTCGAGAACTCACTCGTTCTGTGTTTACCTATTTATCGTTCGTACGTGATGTCCTGTGCTTAATGTGGATTTTGTATTTTCATGTTTATATCTTTCTCTCTCTCTCTCTCTCTCTCTCTCTCTCTCTCTCTCTCTCTCTATATATATATATATATATATATATATATATA
>NC_068983.1:125104728-125105104 GCF_001194135.2 Octopus bimaculoides | reverse complement strand
GAGTTTTGATGGCACATCTGGTGTATAAGAGAATTTGACATCGCTGCCCTATACTGCGTCTAATTTCGAGCCATTGGTTCGTCTGGTATCGTGGAGAGGAAAGCGTCGAGTTTTGTCTTGAAGACCTCCGCATCCATGTCTTGCAGGCTTCTCAAAGGTTTTGGCCGGGCATTGAAGAGCTGAGGTCATCTGAAACCGAGGCTGCTGCAGTATCTCGTTCTTATGTGAGATGCACTGGACGGCACCTTTGGCACCATGCAGTGGCGACCCGCGCGGGCATTCCTGTAGTACTTGATGCCAAAGTTTGGCACCAGTCCTTCCAGTATTTTCCATATGTATATTATTACATATCTCTCCCGCCTGCGCTCCAGGGAGT
>NC_068983.1:125103089-125104348 GCF_001194135.2 Octopus bimaculoides | reverse complement strand
AAATGATGCATCACTACACATGTTGATGCCCAGATCTCTTACTGTTTGTGGTTCTGGGATTGCAGTACCTCCAGATCCTGTGTATGCCAGTTGGGAGGCACTTGTGGTCTTGTAGCGCAGTACTTGAAATTTTTTTGCATTGAACTGCATATTATTTTGCTCTGCCCACTCATATATTGCATTTAGGTCATTCTGCAGGCTTACAATATCATCAGGATTCTTTATTGCCTGAGATATCTTTGTGTCATCAGCATAGCTAGTGACAGTGGCTCTCCGAGTGACTGTGGGCATGTCCAGAAGGGCCACTATGAACAGTAGTGGCCCCAGAACAGTTCCTTGTGGAACACCGCTCAATATTTGTGTTTCCCTAGATAGTTCTCCATTAGCTGCAACTGTCTGACTTCTACCATATATATATATATGTATGTATGTATGTATATATGTGTATGAATATATAAGTATGTAAGTATATTTATAGATATATAGGTGTATGAATGCACTTCTAGCAATGCCGTTTACTGCATCACCTGCTCTTTCTGTGCTCCTCTGTACATCCGTGAAACGGGACGCCGCTTAGCTGACCGGGTCGCGGAGCACTCCCGAGACATTAGACACTGCAATGACACCCTGGTTTTGCCCCATTTCTGTTCTACCGGTCATTCATTACAGCACATGTTTGTGTTCGGACTGTCTTTGCACAGGGGACATCAGGACTCCCTCCTTTGCCGTGAACTGGAATTAAACTTCCCATTTCGCTCCTTTGAGCCACATGTGCTCAACTCTCTTCATCTGACTCCTACATCCTCTCTTCACTTCTACCCACCTCTCCTCTGTTGCCCTGACACCTACTTCCTCCCTTCATTGTTACCCAATTCCTCCCCTCGTTGATACCAGCCTCCATCCACACACCACCCCCACACATCCCTCACTCACATCCTCCGCCCTCAATACCTTACCCCGCAACCTCACCCAAAACCACAACCTACCTTCATATCTTCGCACCCCAACATCGCCAAACCACACCACCACACCATATCACACCATCCTAGCATTGACTACTACCCAGCACACACACCATCATCTACACATTCACACACTTACATTCAGTAACATATACGCTCGCACTCGCACCTTCGTTTTGGGATCACCAGTATATATACAATTGTGTATATATATATATTTATATATATATATATACATGTGTGTGTGTATATATATATATATATATATATATATATATATATATATATATATACACA
>NC_068983.1:125101210-125103079 GCF_001194135.2 Octopus bimaculoides | reverse complement strand
TATATATATATATATATATATATATATATATATATATATATACATGTGTGTATATATATATATATATATGTGTGTGTGTGTGTGTGTGTGTGTATGTGTGTGTGTGTGTTTATGTATGTATGTATGTATGTATATTTGAAATTTATAGAAAAACAAAAACCGATGGCAGGTTATGAACAACAAGCAAGGGTATTGGTTTGATGCTCGGGAAAATGAAAAAGTCTTTTACGATTCGAGCCTACGCTCTTCCGCAGAAAGGAATAAGGGTAAATAAACAGAGAGGGAATGACAAAAAAACTTGTAGATTTAGCGATCAAGCATGGCGAATGATTAGAAAAATCAATGGTGGTATCAATGAAGAGAGGAAGCAGGTAGGAGTGAAGAGAGGAAGTGAGGAAGTAGTTAAGTAGGAGTCGAAAGCGGAAGTAGGTGTCAGATGAAGAGAGGAGGAAAGTCGAGCACATGTAGCGCAAAGGAGCAAAGAGAGAAGATTAATTTCTGTACACAGTGAAGGCGGGAATCTGGGT
Organism: Octopus bimaculoides; assembly: GCF_001194135.2. NCBI lineage: Eukaryota > Metazoa > Mollusca > Cephalopoda > Octopoda > Octopodidae > Octopus > Octopus bimaculoides. The sequence goes on along the minus strand of NC_068983.1, from coordinate 125,102,552 downwards.
GGCCCTTGTGCAAAGACAGTCCGAACATATGGAAATGGTGCGAGACCGCACTGTCATTACCGAATCTGATGTCTTGGAGTTTCTCTGCGAACCGGTCAGCAAAGCGGCGTCCAGTTTGACCGATGTACAGGGAAGAGCAAACAGAGCTGGAGATACAGTAAATGACGTTGCTAGAAGTGCAGGTAAAGGAGTCGGTGATGTGATAGGGACGATGATGTGTGCCTGTGAGGTTAATGGTGTTGGATATGTAGGGGCAATTACGGCAGCGTGGGCGGGAGGGGAGGAACGAGCCAGGCTGGGAAGTGGGATTAGGGAAGGAACCTTGGATCAGTAGGTTAAGCAAGTTATGGGCTCGTTTGAAGGATGGAAGGAGTAACTTGGAGAAGATGTGCTAGATGGAGGGGTCGGACTAGAGTCACCGCAATGTTCGGAGAATGGTTCGTTGGGGATATCATAGATCAGGGGAAAGGGAAGATGAGCAACGGCGGAGAGGGTTCGATGAGAAAGATCACAGGCACGGTCCATAGAACGTGCCCTGGCAAGGGCAGTGTGGATAGTGGTGAGGGGATATCCACGAGGGATGAAGGGGCGAGACATGAGTTGAGACTAAGACACAAAGCCATGGTGGTCACTGCAGAGCCTGCGCAGATGAAGGAATTGAGAGTAGGAGATGGACAGCTTCATGTGGGTATGGTGGGAAGAGGAGAAGTTGAGTGAGGTGTGTCAGTCGGTGTGTTTGTTGTGGATGGAGGTAGTTAGAGACGGTAGTGAATATTGATAGAAATATTAAGAAATTCGACGGAAGAGCTAGAAAAAGCCCAGGAGAATTCGAGGGCAGGATGGAAGGGTTGGTCAAAAGAGAGGAAGGAGACTAGTTGTTCGCGGGAGAGTGAGGGCGCACCGATTCAGTCATCGTTAGCACGACCGTATATTTCGGGAGTGGGACCAGTGAATCATGAGAATATTTGGTCCTCAACGTAGCCAGCGAACGGGTTCGCATAGTTGGAGACAATTCTTGTTCCGATGACCACTCCTGAGACCTGTTGGTAAAAATCCTCTGCGAACGAGAAGCAGTTGAGGGAGAGATCAATATCGGCCAGACGAAAAGGCATGCAGCAGGAGTCAGGTCGTGAGTTAGGTAGAAGTTCCAGAAAGTGTTTGAGTGCAAGAAGTCCTATGTTGCGTGGGATTACCGTATATAAACTCTTGATATCAAGAGTGATGAAGAGGAGCCAGACGAGAAAATATTTAGAGGGACGGAGAACACAGTTAGTGTCGTGGATGCGGGAGGGAAGAGAAACCACTTCGGGGGCATATATATGTATATGTGCATATATATATA
>NC_068983.1:125098257-125100757 GCF_001194135.2 Octopus bimaculoides | reverse complement strand
TATATATATATATGTATGTATGTATGTATGTATGTATGTATGTACGTATATACATGCCTACCTCGGCTGATATCGTTTCGATTGAATTTATTCTCAATTATACGCTGGTTTTCAAAAATAATATCTGGAAACATAAAATAAATTTAAGTAATTTTACTCGATTTTACGTCTGTCAGTCACAAATACTGTAATCGTAAAATCGCTTGGAAACCGTTAAAAGCACATAAAATTACGTTACTGTCCATTAAATAAGAATAAAAGCATATAAATTCATATTAAAATATGTTCAGTAAATGTTAAGATACATACCATAAAACAGTGTAGCTCAGTGAACGAAATTATGAAATCAGCTGTATTGTCTTAGTTACCCCGCTTTCGGAGCTCATATTGCACTATGATTCCAACATTTACCGTTAGGTGTCGTTGTCACTTATTATTTTGAATTCAGGTTTCTTTACGTCTCTTTATAGGCTACTTTCTCGTTCTTCTTCATTTGTGACTTTATTTTTTACCCCATTGCTTCTAAGAAAATTCATAGTGAAAGTGGTAGCGTCATGCTATAACGCTGGAAGATAACTAGCTATGAAAAAACGCCATGAAAAAAGTCAAAAAGTGGTAGCTATTGCAAGATCTTTGGGGATGAGTCAGACAAATGTATCGAGGATTGTACATAAGGACAAGATTTTAGCGTATAACAAATCTGGATTCCTAGAGATGAAGAACACAGTCATCGGTAAGTAAAGCGGAAAATTCTTTGACGAAATGGAAAGTCTTCTTTCTCTTTGGATTTTTAGTTTAATCGTCAGCGTCAAGAAATCATTCAAGAGAAAGCGGTGTCTTTGTTTGGAGACCTGAAGAAAAATATCTAGATGAGAAGCATGTAGAGTTCAGATTATTAATCTACACGAAACTGGATTATATTGCAAAACATTGCCAGACCATTCATTCATTTCCATGGAGGAGAAAACTATCCTAGACAACAAGGTCTCAAAAGAACGTGTGACCATTATGTTGAGAGGTAATTGTGCAGGAGATGTTAAGTTAAAGCCATTGCTTGTGTATGATACACACAACACCCGGGCCCAGAAGACCATACCCAAGGCATCTCTCCCTGATATATGGATGGTCAATTCAAAAGTATAGGTTATTGTTGATGTTTTGAAGATTGATTCTTAAATCATTTTATCCCAATAGCAGAGACGTACTGTAAGGAGAAGGGGATAACTTTTAATGTTTTATTTATCTAAATAATGCTTGTGGCCACCAGCAAAACATCGTAGATTTTACCCCTACGTTACCGTCGTATACCTCCCTCCGAACACTACGTCTCTTCTGCAGCCAATGGATCAGGCAATAATTGCTTTCTTCAAAGGTTACTATATGAAGCGTACGCTTCAACTGATCTTGAAGGGTCCATCACACTTCATGACTTTTGGAAAAGATACGATATCTACATGATGGTACGGAACATTGCTGCGGCATGAAATGATGTACCGAGCACGGCTATGAATGGTGTACGGAACAAGCTATGCCCGCAATTCGTGAATGATTTTGATGGCTTTGATAATGTTACCCATCAACAAAACGTTGGTGACTACGAGCAAAGATTGGAAATGGATTTGGAGGAAGATTTTACAGATAAATTTGAAACAGATGGGCTGCCCCTGACGAACGAGGATTGGACAGAGTTTCACGAGCATCAAAATAAAGAAGTCAAACTTGAGCCACATCACTTTATCATGAAAAAAATGCAGGAAGCATTTGCACATATCTTAAAAGGCCTTTCTATGTTCGTTGATGTGGATCCAAATGTTCAACGCTTTTCCAAGATTATGGGGGCTTACTCCGAAGCTTTTGTAATCTTTGAGAAAAAGAAGAAAGCAGTTCAAGAAACTCTCAACCGGTTTTTTAAGCGGATCGAACAGCAAGAACTGCCTGAGTTTGCTGTTGATGATCCACAGCCATCTACATCCATGGTGTAAACCACAAAATTGTATGTACGTATTGGTAAAATTTAAAATAATTTAGTTTTCTTTACTATTGCGAAATAATATTCATAATCACTGAATTTGTGTTTTTAAGCATAAAAATGGCTTTCATTTTACTATATCTTATTGCAAACCGCATTCATAACTAAAGCGCCCGCGTTGTACGGTAAACACCGCCAAACTGTATTCGTAGATTTAGATTACTTTGCTTGTTACTGTACTGCATTAACAAATAAAAATTATTTGTTTATAAGCTTAAGATAGGTTTTTATTAACCATGTATTATTGAAAATGCATTCATAACATCTAGGAATGTTTATTATCGGTTTAGCCTAGAGATCAGTAAATTCGGCCTAGCCTAGCCTAGCCCAGAGGCAAGTTAATTCAACTCAAGTCGTGTCTTCTGGAAACAGTTAAGGACGTAGGGTGAGGTATGCGTGTATATCTATCTATCTATCTATCTATCTATCTATCTATCTATCTATCTATCTATCTATCTCTCTCCTTCTCTC
>NC_068983.1:125097904-125098247 GCF_001194135.2 Octopus bimaculoides | reverse complement strand
TCTCTCTCTCTCTCTCTCTCTCTCTATATATATATATATATATATATATATATATATATATATACATACATACATAAAGTTATATACATTTATATACATTGCGGAATAGGGGAAGACAGAATTCAACGGGTCTAAGTAAATTCATTTGGAAACTTAAAGATGAACGAATTGATTTAATCTCGAATTGAATATATTGGTTCCAGCATCTAGTTACAATATACGAAATAAGAAGTGCGTTCTTTGTTTGAATGAGAAATTATTTATTTTAATGGCTACATTTCCTTTACTTAACTTGAGGAATGAAAAAAATAATTCTTCCCTACATAAAAATGAATATGTATTT
>NC_068983.1:125097525-125097894 GCF_001194135.2 Octopus bimaculoides | reverse complement strand
ATATATATATATATATATATATATATATATATATACATATTTACACATCCTCATACATACATGAAAATACCCACGTATGCGAAGGTGTTTCTGTATATATGACGGTGTATATATCAGAATATATATGTATCCAGGTATATATATAGAAGGTATACATGTATATAGAAAGGGTATACATGTAAGTGTAGGTGTATTTGTGCGTATATATATTTATCTAGGTACATGAGTGGCTGTGGGGGTATATGCATGTGCATATATGTAGACTGTGTATGTGTATATGCATATGTATCTATATATGCGTATATATGTATGGGTAAATGTGCGTACATATGTATACGTGTGTGCTTTTGTATGTATGTATATATATAT
>NC_068983.1:125096244-125097030 GCF_001194135.2 Octopus bimaculoides | reverse complement strand
ATCTATGTACGTACGTATGTATGTATATACACATCATACTAATGCACCCACATAGCTGACCATGTGATATACATGAAGATATGGAGTATTTATCTTGTTTAATTTGTAGTTTGGTTCGATGTTCGTATTTGGGATATTTGATTTATATTGGTATTACTTTGGTTTTGGTGTATGTATAGAATTTATTTATATATGTCCGTAAAGATTTGGTGTCGTTTTTCTTTTTCTTTAAACGCATGGATATATATACGTGAGAATATATATGAAGATATAGCGTATTTATCTTGTATACTTTGTTGTTTAGGCTCATTGTTCGTATTTGGGATTTTCGGTTGTATTTGTATTACTTTGTTTTTGTTGTATGTATGCATTTAATTGTTTTTTATTTTCGTTAACCGTATCGAGTTGGTTTCGTTTTTCGTATTGTTTCTATAAATGGAAAAGTAGTTATGCCCCCTTATATTTACTTTAAACTATAATTTAAATAAATTGTAAGTTGCAGTTATATTATAAATTCTTTTATTTAGATTTGAATTAATATACAACAATGTTTTACCATAACTATATATGCACGTGTGTATGGAATTGTCTATGTATGCATATTGTAAATATATATATATATATATATATATATATATATATATATAGCTGAATATGTAAACTTATGTATGCGAAAGTGCAGGTGTATATATGTACCTGTGTGTGTATGTATATATACATAAATGGATAGTGTACGTTTGTATATATAAATATATATATATATATATATATATATATATAAATTTA
>NC_068983.1:125092318-125092968 GCF_001194135.2 Octopus bimaculoides | reverse complement strand
GTAGTTTGGAATCAGTAGTTCTTTGACTGCTATTTCTAAATTTTCAGTATGTTGGAGAAGCAACTCATGCTAATCCCTGTATATTTATGATTATAAATGGTTTTACCGATAAAGGTTTTTTCATACTGAACTACTTGGCAAAATTGTTAATTATTAATTTTATTACTAATTGACGATTCCCTGCCCTATATCTGTATATTTATATTGATGCCTCTTATTGGATGGTTAAACTGTAACCCTTTTATACGGGACTTTTTATGCGGGACTATTTGTGGCGGACATGGAGTAGATTCTTTGGAGTGAAGTGTTTGAACTTACTAGCCGATAAATTTTGTAAGTGCCTTCCTCATGTGTTTTTGGTGTCGCATGGTCAAAATTCCCATGAGTTATATAGACACTTTCAAATTTATTCGAATATTGTGCCGAAGATCGGAATAGAGTACCTTCATACTCTTAACCGTGAAACGTCGTACACGATTAACTAAAAGCAGGTTTGTTTTTGCTTTTCTCTTCTGTTTTTTGTTCTGTGTGTCCCATAAATATCGCCATCCGTTAGAGAAAAGAATTCGTAGTTTGGAATCAGTAGTTCTTTGACTGCTATTTCTAAATTTTCAGTATGTTGGTGAAGCAACTCATGCTAATCCCTGTAT
>NC_068983.1:125088487-125091645 GCF_001194135.2 Octopus bimaculoides | reverse complement strand
AATAATTGGGTATTCTACCAACAGTATATTGGATCGATACTATCCCTTAGTCGGATTCACAACCTCTAACTCTCTTGCAATTATATATATATATATATATATATATATATATATATATATAATAGGCACGAGCGCATATAGACAACAAAACTAGAGAATTTGGGGATTTATTTAGTTATCTCCTCATATACTTTTACTCGTTTCAGTGAAGATGTCATGGCCGCATGATATAAACTTCACCTACCCAGTTATTAAGCTTGGCATCGTCTAAATGGATTATGATTTTCGCCTGTATATGAGGCGGGGATTTTGTTATGTATGTTTATGTTTAAGTATATGGATGGTTATATTCGCGTGAGTATATTAATGATTTTTTATTAGTTCGTATATGTTTGTATATTAAATTACTTGTCGGTAATCTTTTATGAAAGTTTCAAATTACAAGTATAAGCTGAAAACTAAGCTTAAAATATCCAAAAACATGCAATTCCATGTTCTGTTAGGTACCTGTTAGCATATTTCACGTTTAATTAAAAAATATAGTTACGCATTTATTTCGTTTATACTTCTCTTTATATGTATTTGTTTAAATTTGTTTAGATATTTGTGTGAAATGTTAGAAGACAAGAATGATTATTTAATGTAAAAACGTTAACATTTTTCCAGATATATATATATTTTATATTTCCTACGTCATGGCATATAGGATAGAGGCCGAGAAATCTCGGTATATGAAGATGCAATGTAATATAAGAATCTTATATTGTATATTTAGTTTCTTGCATTGAATTTAGTCGAGAAAAGCAGACTCAAGCCATACATATCCATGCCAGTAGAATTAAGTGTGCTACGTTTTTTTGTATTTTTTTCTGTCTAAGAGATAGCCGTAAAGTATATTACAGATTGCTCTGATGTATAATATATAATATATTTATATAAGCTTATATGATGTAATATTTTAAGTAAAACAGCGACCGAAGTTTGCTCAGATTTTCTATTACGGCAGAGCCAGCAAACGATATCTTAAAAATTAATCCATCTATGGACACTAATGTGAAAATAAATAGCAAAATTGCCTCCATGGTTTCAATCGATATTTCGATATTTGAAGTCTGATTTTCAGAGCACCGGATTCAAAGAAGTTAAATTGATACTGAGATTAGAAAATAAGCCATAAAGTGGGTATAATATGTTCAATGCAAATGAAACCTAGGTTCTGGAGCTCAGCGAGAAACCAGAGCTTAAATGTAGGTGATTATAAAACTGGATGCCTATGGAAGAGTCAATTTTCTTCAGTACGGATATACAATCATATATTTTTGCACAAGAAACATTTTTCACATCAACTAAAATATGTACAGGAATTAATAGCTGAAAATCAAGGATAATGGCAATATTGTCAGGACTAAGAATGTAATTTAGACAGCAAGCCATTAGATAAATCCTCATTTCGAAGATTATGATTTTACTATGTATAAGCTAGAAACAATGGTTTCTGATTTAGAACCAGGCAAAGTAGTTGAAAAGATTGAGGTAGTCAAAGCACTCACACTCATCATTCGACTGGTTAGTTCATTTCGTCGCCCCCACCTCCAAAATGTAAAACTGACCTCGACCGCATTGGAACTTAGAAAAAAAACCCAAAACAAAGAATCTGTCGCCGCTTTAGCAATTGAGGTAGCTGGCCGCTTTAATGCAAAATGCATGCAAAACGATATTCTTGATAACAAGAAGGGAGGAAACAGTCCCATTTCATTGCATATTTATCAAACATTTTCATGTAATACATCCATACTTTAATATAACTTAATCGATATATCTTGTTGCAAGTATTCGTGTTTGGTCACTGATTGCAAGATACATTCCACTATCCATACTACCAGTCGGGAAAACCCTGTAAATATTCCTGCTCAATGTCTTGCCTCCAGACTAAAGACAAAAAATATGTGAAAGGAGTTTCATAAATTTATATAACATTACCTCCTAAAACATTGATTATATAAAATCCAATTCAACTTGCCAATAACCATACAATTCCTTCTTTCTGTCTTATGAATGTTACACCAAACACATTAAATCTGCTATACATTTCCCTCAATTTCTTCGCCTTCAACGAATTTGCAGCATCGATTAGAATTTCGAGTCTCATTGCAAAACGATGCGACAGTTTTTTCTAAATCAAGCGTATCCTCCATCAGTTGTCGACAAGGCACTCCACCGATTCCGAGGCATAAACCACCACGCAGCTCTCCTACCATCTTCACTCATTTTGACTGACTGTATTCCACTTTCTCTCACCTACCACTCGCCCATCCTCCATCTATAACACAAACTCACCCACAAGTTTCGCATTCTTCTTTCTGACACAACAACCGCTCCTATCTTTCCCACACCGCCTCTCCTGGTTTTTAAAAAAGATAGGAATATCAGAAATCTCCTTCTTAGAAGCTTCATAGTTCCCAGCTCCGCACAACAAGGAACCTTCAAATGTGCTCGCTGACGAGGTAACATGCCCCTACATAACAATATTACTACCATCATGGGATTCGGCAAATCTCATATATTGCATCATATGCAAACTCTGCAGTGCTCTTTACATTGGAGAAACAGGGCGACGCTTTGGGGATCGCTTTCGCGAAGACATCAGAAACATAATGCTACGTATGCCAGGTCAACTTGTCGCCATCCACATCAACACTGTCAATCATTCTATTGTAGATTCATCAGTGTATGACATGGCCTTGCACCACGGACTCCTCTTTTGTAGGAAACGAAAGGAGCAACGTCTCATATTCGATCTTGGTAGTATGTCCCAAACAAGTATGAATGAACATTTTTCTTTTCGTCCTTTCACCTCCCCTTAATTTTTTTTACCCTTTTTAATCTCTCTCTCTCTCTCTGCATCATTCCCGTATTTACTTAACTCTACACTCTCCATCACACTTTTCCTTCTCCCTTCTGCACGCTCTCTTCTATAACTTCTGTTCCACGTTAGCAGCCCATGTTATTTTGCGTTCATTATCAGTTGAAGCTAGTTTTACAAGCTGAGAGCATGTAAACTCTGACTTTCTTCTCATTTTCTTCTCTTTTTCGCTGTCCCTCACGAAGGATTGAATCCGAAACTTTGAATATTCCACAAATTACGGCAAGTTCACTGT
>NC_068983.1:125087584-125088128 GCF_001194135.2 Octopus bimaculoides | reverse complement strand
ATATATATATATATATATATATAAAGGAGGCCACTAGGTGGACTGCTAATATGCTAGAAGAAGATCACATGTCATGTGTCTACTAAGACCGAATAATTCTCAAAGGGAATTTAGCGAAGTAACAAAAACGTAACAGGGCAAGACTAGTGAAAATTACACAAAAAAATACAATTATCTGTAAACATGTTTCGAAATTAATACTTTCTTACCGAAAATATCTGTTTCTCATCAGTACAGACCGTTGGATAAATACAATTTACAGGATCGCACACTAAGTTGTACGCCACAAGTGTTGCACATGTGTACGGTTCTATTAAATTATATTTATGGTAAGATTCAAAAGTCTTCGTTTTTGCGCGCTAAATCCGGAAATATCTCCGCAGAAAAAAGTTCCCTCATCGAATATACCAACTTTAAGAATTTGGTTATGGTTAATTAAATTAAACAATAGGGTAAAAAATTGGATATTAATTAATATCAATTTAATACCAGGGAACAAGCACATTAAAAGAATCAGAAAGATTCAGAAAAAATATCTGAGATC
>NC_068983.1:125086313-125087574 GCF_001194135.2 Octopus bimaculoides | reverse complement strand
TAAAAAATTGGATATTAATTAATATCAATTTAATACCAGGGAACAAGCACATTAAAAGAATCAGAAAGATTCAGAAAAAATATCTGAGATCTCAAAGGATTATTGTATATGTATATATAAAAATATATGTAAATGAGGCCACTAAGTGGACTGCTAATATGCTAGAAGAAGATCACATGTCATGTGTCTACTAAGACCGAATAATTCTCAAAGGGAATTTAGTGAAGTAACAAAAACGTAAATGAGCAAGACTAGATAAATATATAAGATAGATAAATAGATTGATTGATAGATAGATAGATAGATAGATAGATAGATAGATAGATAGATAGATAGATAGATAGATACGTATGCATGCATATATACGTACATACATATATACATACATGCATGCATACATACACATATCCGTCTTATCCGTCTATGCGTCTCTCTCCGTTTTTGTATATGTGTGTGTTACATTTTTCTTTGTCGGTTGCAAACAAAATATTGCTTGTATCATATAACTAAAACTGTGCTCATCTTTACTGCACACAGTATACAACATTCATTCGACCGCAACCAATGTTGCTGTATGGAATTGCTATATGTAGAGTAATTAGTGTTAATGAACCCTTATATTAATCTCCAGTGAAGCAGACTTCTCATTTCTTCATCTACATAGTTACTTATAAAGGGTATGACTAACATTGCACTTGGGCAACTTTAAGTGAAGGACCAGAAATATATCGATTTTAGCAATGTTTTCTTAATTGGATTTAATTCGATGATATTCGCACTACATTTAGAATCTTGGATGTTATTAATTCGTTCTTCCGTTCTATGGGTTGTTTGTTACACTTTCCAACTATTCTATCTTTAGCAGCGTAAACAACTTATCGCCGTGTAATTATCCGCAAGTTTATTGCACTCGGATGTCTCAGTATGAATGCTATTATGTTGACGTATCGTTATGTTTATATTTGAAACCATTCCGTGCCACAATGTTTGCAGAATTGTATAACAAAATATCAACACTTTACCGGGATCTAATTTGTCACTGAGAAAGCGGATACATTTTATCGGTATGGAATTGTCAAATTGAGATAAAACGCACCGCTCCCTAGACAGGACACAACGAAATATCTTAGCTCTTCACTAATTATTCTCCATTCGTTTGATACCCTTAGACCATTCCTTTTGGCTCTGTGTGCATGTAGAATTCTGAATGTATGTATGCATGTATGTATATATATATATATATATATATATATATATATAT
>NC_068983.1:125084278-125085482 GCF_001194135.2 Octopus bimaculoides | reverse complement strand
ATATATATATATATATATATATATGTATGTATGTATGTATGTATGTATGTATGTATGTATGTATGTATGTATAACATCCAAGAATTGAGGTATAGGAAGAATGTTAGCTTGAAGCAAACTGTAGAAACTATAAAAACCGGCTTTCAGGAAAAATAGTCATTTATTGAGGTGGGATGCTGTGGGGGGTTTTCTGTATCAAAGTATGGTAAGCTGAAGAAAATTGTTTTATACTTCACAGTAGGCAGCCAGGGTTGCCAGGTATGCGAATAACGTACACGATTTTAGAAATGGAGAAGATAATATCCGGGGTACATATGTTTCATTGCGAGCGAAACCTCGGATGTAATAATTGCATGTAAATATACAAGCGGGGTGTATACCACAGGATACTCTTCTGGCCAAGGGTAACTTGATTAAATAAAGCTTACATTGTCGGAAGGGGGTACGTGTCAACACTCGGACAATCTATCAGAATCGTCCGTGTGTCGACATGTACCTCCTTACGACAATGTAAACTTTATTTAATCAAGATACACTTAGACTGATGTGTAGCCTGGGGTATTCACTACACTTTGAAATTTACCACTTCCGAGGTTTCACTCCCTATGAAATATATGTAGCGTGGATATTATCAGCTCCATTCCTTAACTCTTGTATGTATATTAGGTAAATAGAGGATTATTTATACGCAAAAGCAAAGTTCAACATTCACACCTTAACCATCAGGCACTGAGATAAACAAAAAACTGCCAAATTATCCAGTCATACATGGTTCTTAAAACAACAAGGTGTCAGCTATAGGATTTACTGGAAAATATTGGCCAAGCGTAAACATTACACCAACGACAGTGGCAAGGGCGGCCTTTGAAATATGGAAAGATGGCACATCTGGAATAGTTCCTAAATTCAAGAACTGAATTTTTTGTACCATGTCCACATATCACAAAATACCTTTTACGATTTTGGACCCCTCAAGATCACGGATAGAATCCGCATGTTTACTATGTACCTGCACAATCTTTCCATATGCCTTAACTTCTTTATTGTTTTAAATATATTTTCATTTTTTTCCTTTTTAATTGTATGAACGGGTACGTGTGTGGGCATATGTATATGTGTGTATATATTAAATCTGTGTGTGTCTGTGTGTCTGTGTGTGTGTGTGTGTGTGTGTGTGTGTGTGTGTGTGTGTGTGTGTGTGTGT
>NC_068983.1:125081376-125083757 GCF_001194135.2 Octopus bimaculoides | reverse complement strand
ATATATATATATATATATATATATATATACAGTTGAGATGCTTTGGAACAATAAAATGTTAATAGCCTAACGATATGTCTGTTTTACTTTTTTTACTCAACTGACGAGATTTTGATCCACAAAATATTTTAATTACTGGAATCTAATTCATCTGAGCAAAATCGAAAAATTCGTAAGGAAACATGTTGAATTTTTGGCATTTAATAAATTGTATTAACGCTAGTTCACCATTTTCTGGATTTTAATTTCAATATTTATGAACATAGTTTTCTAGTTAAACTTATTACTTTAAGAATATTACTATTCACAACAAAATAATAGGTAACAAACCAGTAAGTAATTCATTGGATATTTTCTATCCCCTAAGGTGGTTATACATATATACACACACACACACACACACATACACATACACACGTGTCTATTTGCATGTATGGATGGATGGACACGTATATGGTAATGTACACGCATGTATGGATGTATTCCTATATGCATGCAGGTCTAGGTATATATATGTATATATATATATATATATATATATATATATATATATATATATATATATATATATATATATATATATATATATCCGTGTGTGTGCGTGTGTGTGTGTATGTATGTGTGTATCTATGAATATATAAATGTGTGTATATGTATATATGGCTGTATTGGTATGTATACGCATGAGCATATGTGTAATGGTACGTAGACTGATGTGAATTTGAGTGTCTATATTTTCATTCAGTCTACTTTTGTTTAAGTAAAACATATGTACGCCTGCATATTTTCCATTAATTATTGTCTCCTCTACACCAAGCTTCTATATCTCTTTTATAGTTAGTTTTTTTTCCTTTCTATAACTTATTCAACAGAAAGATAAACAATGTTTGGTGGTATTAATGATCAACAAAACTTTATATCGCTCTAAAGACGATTATATATGCTTATCAGTTGATAACGTAAGTAAAATGTAAGTATATATGTATATATATTTATATATGTTGAAAAAAAGTCAGGTAAAAAAAAAATTATATCTTAAAAACCCTATAGTATCTTTTCCTAAATTCTCTTTATAATATTCCATAATTGTGACTAGATAATTATTTACGACATATAATACTTATTTTTGTCTATGAATATTAGAGTTATTATTCACAATAAATACTTAAATTATAAATTTTATAAACCTGAAGTTATTATTCAACGCTTTTAAACATTTTTTTTTCTAATAATTTCACAAGTCGAAAGGACAATTGACGGTTAAGTAAAAATCAAGTTCGTATTTGAAAATTTTTTTAAATTCCTTATCAGGATTCCTCATCGTAAATGAAAATACAGCCTAACCAATTGATATAATTCATTTACGGAGTTATAAATAATCGCACATATAAAATTTCATAGAGGAAATGTCAGTTTTTTAATATTACATATATTAGCACCCAATCATATATATTTTAGTCTTATTTAAAATAGGCATAACTCCAAAAACGAATACATTATTACAATATATCGACTATGAGAAATCTATCTAGTACTAACGCATATTTTAGTTTTTATCACAACTACCGACGAGTAAAAATTTGAGTATTTCGATTTTATGTTATCTGATTCTTTTTGTATGAAACAAAATGTATAGCAACATGAATACTAAAAACTATAATCCATTTTAACATCTAGTCTCCTCCATTACATGAATATGAATGCATTTGTTGATCTGTGTTTCATAAGTTAAATTATATACTGATTATTTTTATATGTATATGCATATATCTCCCTATCTATATGTTTATCTATCTAATCTATCTCATATATATATATATATATATATATATATATATATATATATATATATATATATATAAAAGACATAATTGAGATTCGGTAGAATTAGGTACTTAAGTTGAAGCACCTACTAGTCAGTCCGGTATTATCCGCACACCTCGAGGTAAGATGAATAATATCAAAATAAACAAGATATGAAGTCGTGATGCAGTACTAGTACGACCGTTTCAAGCGGCACCATTTAATTGGACAATACAATTATTACACCAAATTAAACGTAGTGCAATCTTGAGCTGCACAAATAACTAAATAGAATTTTCACAAGTCTATTCTTAGCTATAATAACGACAACATGAATGTTTTCCATATTCTTGCTCTGTTACAATATTTGAGAAATATTATATTAATGTGTCCGATTGGTTAAAATTCTATTTATTTATCTGTGCAGCTGAAGACGCCACTGCATTTAAATTTATGTAATGTTTGCATTATTCAGTTAAATGGAGTCGCTTGAAACGGTCGTACTGAATCACTACTTGATATCGTGTTTCTTATTTTCATATGTATATATATATATATATATATATATATATATATAT
>NC_068983.1:125064867-125079931 GCF_001194135.2 Octopus bimaculoides | reverse complement strand
ATATATTACAGATATGTACTTGAATAGCAAATGATCTGATCTGAGATTGTGTACTGGAACGAAAACAATTGCAGCGTATGTATTTTTAAGCCATTTAAAACACACAAAAACCGTTACGTTCACTTCAACATATGAATTTAATTTTCCAAAATATTTTCGCGACTTCTTCACTGACAAAAGGAGCACGGAATTTTGTCAGCGAACAGGTCACGGTCTCAAAGTGACGAAAATATTTTGCCAAATTAAATTTGAATGTTGAAGTGAAACTAACGGTTTTTGTGTGTTTTAAATGGTTTATAAACACCTTCCACGGTGCAATTGTCATATATATATATATATATAGGCGCATGAGTGGCTGTGGTAAGTAGCTTGCTTACCAACCACATGGTTCCGGGTTCAGTCCCACTGCGTGGCACCTTGGGCAAGTGTCTTCTACTATAGCCTCGGGCCGACCAAAGCCTTGTGAGTGGATTTGGTAGACGGAAACTGTAAGAAGATCGTCGTATATACGTATATATGTGTATGTATGTGTGTGTGTATGTGTGTAGTTGTGTGTCTGTGTTTGTCCCCCCATCATCGCTTGACAATCGATGCTGGTGTGTTTACGTCCCCGTCACTTAGCGGTTCGGCAAAAAGAGACCGATAGAATAAGTACTAGGCTTCCAAAGAATAAATCCTGGGATCGATTTGCTCGACTAAAGGCGGTGCTCCAGCATGGCCGCAGGCAAATGACTGAAACAAGTAAAAGAGTAAAAGATATATATATATATATATATATACATATATAGATATATATATCTATATACATATTCATACACACACATATATATATACATATGTGTATATATACACACACACACATATATGTATATATAGCTTTATAGAGAGATTGCTAACATAAACAATACTCACAAACAGACTAGAGTTGTAGTGCTAAATTGAGCTAAATTTCTTTTATAATTCTAATGGAGGCAAATAAGCGAAAAACCAAAGGAACATGACCAATGTTCTAGCAGAAGATTCAATATATATGTGTATATTCTTCCACATTAATAAAACAATATAAACGTTCCAAATAATGCAAGTATAAAGTCATACACAGATATACGAACACGTAAGCATATAAAAATATATATAAAAATACGTTGGCGTTCAAAAATATATAAATATATAACACATATATAAATACATAAATAGATATGAAGAAATCGATATGAAATAACCCACAGTGAATTATAAATTCACAGGATATGATATAAAATAAAAATTTACAAGTTACAATACAAAGGTATAGCGAAAAGTCTGATATGATAAAACATCAAAAGTACATATTCAAATACCAGGATGATATTTAAAGGATCCAAAAGTTCCATCGATCGGCCGTTTCGGAGACGTGTCGAGGTAACGTGATATATATTTCATATTTTAAATTTTAAAAGAAACAGACACTCCCCTCATCAGGATATTTATATCATACCAAAAAATATAAAGAAAACATAGAAAAGGACAAGTCACATAATCACCCTCCAGCCATTCGAACAAATTATGAAAAAATATACTATGACATTACACTTACTCACTTCATTTAATAGTTAGCAATATCCTCTCATTAGCATAAAACTAGTATATCATGTTAAAGGTATGTGTAAAGTTCAATTCAGGCTAACCCATTATTTTATTCTGACTCCATTCCCATGTTTATATAAGAATTATATAGAAAATAGTTATCCTGGTACAAATCATACCTATTATACTCTTGCTCTTGTTGTTGGCACTCCGTCGCTTACGACGACGAGTGTTCCAGTTGATCCGATCAATCGAACAGCCTGCTCGTAAAATTGACGTGCAAGTGGCTGAGCACTCCACAGACACGTGTACCCTTAACGTAGTTCTCGAGGATATTCAGCGTGATACAGTGTGACAAGGTTGACCCTTTGAATTACAGACACAACAGAAACAGGAAGTAAGAGAAAGTTGTGGTGAGAGTACAGCAGGTTTTGCCACCATCCCCTGCCGGAACCTCGTGGAGCTTTAGGTGTTTTCGCTCAATAAACACTCACAATGCCCGGTCTGGGAATCGAAACTGCGATCCTATGACCGCGAGACCGCTACCCTAACCACTGAGCCATTGCGCCTCCACTATACTCTTGCAATCTTATATAATACGTATTAATATTTACTCCTTTAATCATTTTTTTTTTCAATTATAATTTAAATTATCAATTTTAAATTATTATTATTATTATTATTATTATTATTATTATTATTATCATTCTTATTCATATTCTTATTTTGATTTTTATTTATAAATTTATTTAAGAACGTACAGCTGTTTCCATACAAGATTCCTTAATTTCAGGAATAGAATTCCATATTCGAAACCATCAATTTGTTATATCGTCAGATAGAATTTCAAAAGGAAGTCATTTAACACCCTGCAGGCTAACGTACGACAAACTCAGAAGAGTGTGTGTTTTTTTAAACGCAAGCGTTCCATAGACACCGTCATTACCATCTATTTACAAAAATAAACACATTCAACGCATCCTTCCTGGTGACGGTATGATACACAATAGTTCATTGATGGTGTTATGATAGTTAAGATACAGACATTATCGAGAAAAAAAGAATGGTAGATGAAACAAGTGAATGGGGAGAACATTATATATCGATCGTTAACGAGAGAGCAAGTAGACACGTCAATTCGTTGAGTATATGCCTGTCAATAATACTACAGATTAACAAAATATATCCTATCAAACTCCACCCAGCTCTATCCAAACCTGCTACATATATCAATGTTTACGCAAAATACTCGGTCTATACGTGTCAAGTAAACACAAACGGATCCCACATATTACCAGATTTTAGCTACAGAAAATTTACACACAGACGCACACACACTCATTCTCTCTCTCTCTCTCTCTCTCACACACACACACACATATTTATTCATTTATTTATTTAACTGCAAATATCTTTAATATAATCAACTATCATTGAATACTACAAATCTAATGATAGTTTCTAAATGTCCATTTTGATGCACGGACACAAGAAAATCCCATTTCCATGTTAGTATTTAAGCCTGAATTGGTAGGATATTACGTGCATATGTTCAGATTTCTCTAAGCCTGCCCAGTGTATGCGCGCTCGCGCTTCTCGACATGGCGGGAGATTCATTACTGTATATAAGCCAAAGTATGTTGCAGTTAAATTAAGTTGTCTCGTGTACACAAACCTATGTTCTTGCAGATATCAGCTCTGTCGAAGATAACATCTTGCCATAGAACCAAATCAGTCTCTCCCGGAACATTTAACTTTCCATTACCATTTTCATATCGTTTTACATTCTATAACTACCAAGAAATGTATATTCACCAGATCCTTGCCAGAAATGTATCGTAAACAGGGCTGGAATATGATACTCGACAATTCTAATGTATCTCTGTATACATACATAATACATACGTACGTACGTGGGTGGTGCGTGCGTGTGTGCGTGCATGTGTGTGTGTGCGCGCGTGTTTGCTTGTGTGTGTGTGTCTACCTCCGCGTCCTTTAATATAATATACTCATACATGATAAGAATCTGTCTATAATAAACGTACTGCGAGAAATCACAATTCTCTGCTGAAAACCACTATTATCACTCCAGATAGTATATTACCAAATTTGAACTTTGATTAATTGCAATACTATTGGAAAATATTCGTTTCAAAACAATCTACTTTATTTGAACGTTTCAATCTTTTGCTTTGTCTGATTCACCAAAAGATTGAACATTTGCAGCGTGCAATGAATATCTAGTTGCCTAAATTTAAATTATAATTTGTATATTGGCTAAACTGGCAACATGACCATCTCCAAATACAACAATGTATATTTCTATTTATGTGAAAACTGTTTTATATATCTGTATATATATTTTTTTTCCACCTACGTTAAACGATAAATTGAGCTATGCGAACCAGCGTTCCAAGATACTAACTTTTACACGTATGGCTTTTACCAAAAGCGCTTCAGTTCATATATAAGAGTTGGATGTAGATACACGGTTATTGCACGGTTGTATCCGCATTCATATAAGGTTTCATGCACGCGAAATGTACACACATGCCCTCTCATACATATACAGATTCACATATCTTTCTTTCGCACTCTCAGTATATACATACATATATATATATATATATATATATATATATATATATATATTCATATGCACACAAACCCACATACATACATGTGTGTGTGCGTATGTGTATGTGTATGCATTTATGTACGTATGTATGTGTGTATGTATATACTCGTATAATATAATGTATATGCGAAGTTATTTTAGTTCACTTCAAATATGCTCAGAAATCTTCGAACAAAGGATCGAAAAATCCAATTTACATAACCCTTTAGCTTTACAGGTTTCGTTCTAATGTAAATTAGAAAAAAATGTAATTGATGCTTTTATATTTAAAAAAAAAAGCATTCCTGCATATGTCTGTTTCATTGGAAAGTATATGTTCAACATGGTAGAGTATATAAAATTATGTGGCGTAAAAGGATCCATGAGCAAAATTTGAATTGTAAGCATGAAACATTCAAACCAAATTTGTATTTAGCTGAAATTAACCTTAAAGCAAGATAAATGGAAACATGGTTGCAATGAAAGTGATTATGTTTGAATACACACAGAAAAATAAAGTATAGTATATTATTCTAAGCTCTTAATTTGTAAATTAAAAATGTGCAGAAGTTTCAAAATGTTCATTCGAAGTTTTTTTTTTGGGTGGGGGGGGTGTTCGAGCATTTTACTGGAAATATATTTGTACGGCAATTGATGCAAATTTTATGAATGATATTTATAAGACGAATGGAATAATTGTTTCTCTTCTAGATACAGATCTCAATTTTGTAGGGATGGGAAAATTCAATGCTATTGAACCATTACTTATCGACCCTAAAATTATACAAGTGAGTGTTGATCTCAGTGGGGTGCAAACACGGAGATGTATCTCAAGCAATATTGCCCGATTTCCTAACCATTCTGCAATTCAACAGCACAATGTAAATGAGACACTAAAGTTTTGAATTTTCAAAAGGCGATCAGTTATCTATAATACCGCATATTCGATTTAAACTGCTCTTAATATTCGCTTTTTTATACTGTGAAACTGCAGTTGAAGGCCTTTAAATTAATAATAATTGGGTACAAGAGGCCGACCTGGCAGAGTTGTTAGCATGCCGGGCAAAATGCTTAGTAGCATTTCATCCGTCTTTACATTAGAACTTCAAGTTGCGTCGAGGTCGAATTTATCTGTCATCCATTTAGGGTCGATAAAATAGGTACAGGTACAAGTCGAGCACTGAGATCGATATAATCGACTTATCCTCTCCCCGAAATTACTGCCCTTGTACTAAAATTTGAAATCAATATTAATCATGTATCGTTACACTCTTGTATCTGTACAAGTCTGAAACGATATATACATTAAGTCTTGAATGTAATCTGTTGAGAATTTGCTACATCGCTAGATATTTTTAAGTTGTCCTAAAGGATCAATAGCAAATAGAGCTAATTTGTTTTCTGATATATTAAACTTGGTCATATTAAGGAACGATATTGAATTTTGTAGCACAATCTTGACACAGATCGATGGAAATCGATAAATAGATCTACTTGTAATCAATGTTAACGAAATTCCATGTCCAAAATGAAAACGATATTATTGACTCTAAAGAACCTGTCCGAAATTTCTTCCGGAGTGAGAATTATTTTTTCGAACTACCAGGAATATATCTATAACTCGGTAAATCTACGTCGTTCTCTAAATTTAATTTTTCACCAATTACTCTGTACCTTTCTTACAACCACGATTTCTTTTCTTTCAGTATTGTTCCTGTCACTGTCTTTGCTATTCTTTCTCTCTATCGAGCTTTCTCTCATTCTGCTCCACTCGCTTTCTCTCTCATTCTAATCTCTGCTTTGATTTTCATTGAGCATACGAGAGATTAAACACATCCCAACGCCGAAGGTTCAGTGTCGATCATGACAATGTATCCTAATACAGATGTCACAGGTTATATATATATATATATATATATATATATATATATATTAGAAAAAATAATAAGGTACTCAGATATCTGGATGGTTGTACATTTACAGATTTTTATTAATATCTCACGTTTTTTATAAATTAGCGCTTGCATCTATTCTTGTAGAATCTCCACGTTCAATTTTTCTTCAGAGACACAATTTTCTTCTTTCTTCTTTCATCTTTCCTTTTCTTTCCCATTGACACTCATTTCATATACATAGACACACACATACACGCACGCACACACACACACACACACACACACACACACACACAAACACAAACATACACACACACACACAAACATACACACACTCTCTCATGTGAAATATTAATAAAAATCTGTAAATGTACAACCATCAAGATATCTGAGTACCTTATTATTCTTTCTAATATATAATTCCTGTACATCACCTCCAAACCTTCTAATATATATATAATATCTCTAATCAAGGCGTATAGTCTACTAGTTATGGTGTTAGATTAATAACAATAAAATCATGGGGTCGATCGGAAGCAGGTGTTTCTACTTGTGCAATAGAGTTCATATTATATTGCTCCAGTCTACTCAGCTAAGAATTAGAAGCAGCATGTTTGTTAGAAATTTCGCTTCATACGTTTAAACTGCAGCGTAGCAACTTTCGTAAAAGTCCTTTACCATACACTTGAGTCGACTTTGAGAGAAAATTTGCAGGCATGGAGTTCATTGGATGTCCGGTTATTTGTGCTTGTAATTCAAATATCCATTTAGTTGCACAGATTTGGATTAGGGATAATCCTAATTGCCTGTGAAGTAAGTGCTCAGTCACTTATATGTCAATTTGAGAAGTTGTTCAATTAATAAAATAACTGAATGCCCATCGTCGGAAATTAAGGAGTACCCTTAATATGAATGTTTACATTCATATTTATAGTAAAAATATTTACACTGCAATATGACGTCATTTTCTAAAGTTTTATATACGCATTGGGTCGAGAAATAATAGCCAAATATGGTTTTCTTGACAAAGTAAGCGAAGAACACGTTGGGTAATGAAGTTCTAAATATGATATGACTTTGCTCTTTGGTTTATTTAATTTACAATACGGACAAGAGCTTTTGGGAATTTATCATTCATAATCAAATCATTTCTTGCTGCATCTACACGTACATTTTCGGAGGTTTCTAAGTAAAGGAAATTTCATAAGAAATCGATAAAATTTTACTTGAAATTATTCATCGACATTAAACTACTTTATCACAGATATACAAATGTTCAGCGACATCTTCTGAGTTTGCTTCAGTAACATTCTAGAAATAGCATTCCTCTATATGAAATAACAAACCACTTATATATACGTCTCATTTAATATTTACCCCTAAGCCCCTTATATTCTTGGCGTATCTCTCATCTGACAGGTTGCAACTATAGAATTGCACTCGTCCGCGCTCCGCACACCGATAAAGTGCAATTTCTACTATATGGACAGCAAGAATGTATGTCTAAAATTTATAGTATATGTAGGAGAAATATTTCTTGAACATGATTCAAGAGAGCAATTAATGGAGTTCATAGAGAAGAAAGTTAATTCAATTTTTGGATCATTTCTGCAATATAAGTAACGATAATTCTTCCTACTATAAGCATAAAACCTAAAATTTGAAGGGAGAGAAGCTAGTAAATTCCATCGACCCCAGTTGGTCACTGGCATTTAGTTTATCGACTCCGAAACAATGAAAAGCAAAGTGAACTTCGGAACTCAGAACATAAAGATGGTCGAAATACTTTTAAGCATTTTGTCCAGTGGGATAACAAGACTGCCAATTCACCGCCTTAATATTGGTTTCCAATTTTGGCACAAGGCCATCAATTTCGGAGAAGGAACCGAGTCGATTATATCGTTCGGAGAGTTCAATTTGTGCTTATTTTATCGACCCCGAAAGTATGAATGACAAAATCGCCCTCGACGAAATTTGAACTCAAAACGTAAAATCGGACGAAATGCCTCTCAGCATTTTGTACCGTGAGAAAGCAATTCTGCCAATTCACTGACTGAATATTAGTAACAATAGTGTGATTGAAGTTCTTAACCTGGAAGTAGTTATATAATGAATGACGTATTTGACATTTCAGAAGTAATTATGATTATATTATAAGCGTAATAAATGGATGGAAGGCGGTGAGTTGACAAAATTCTTAGCACGCCAAGCGAAATGCTTAGCGGTATCTTGCTTGTCTTCATGTTTTGAGTTCAAATTCCACCGAGGTCCTTTGCTTTCATACTTCGCCGACCTCAAATTTCAGGCCTTGTGCCTATAGTAGAAAGGATTATGAATGAATGGTCATTTCAGTCCAGGATCATTATCTGCTAATATGTGCCGGAAATATTGTGCTGATATTCAAATGAGCAAAAATCTTTGCCTGTTACTCATATCACTTATTGTAACACTATATACTACTTTATATCGTAGTTAAACGAACGGCATATGCACTCTGCAAAACCTATAGAAATAACAGATAGAAGCCACATTGTTTTTAACTGATTGATGGTTCGTTCGAAGCAGCCAGAACTACGCTTTAACCACATATATTTACACAGCAAGGTTAAATGCATTTTTATTAGAGCATACATTGAAACTTCTTAAGTGATTTACAAACAGTACTTCAGTGCGATTTATGTTTGACTGAATTAAAATGAAAGTGCTATATTCAAGAAATCGAATTTATTTCTTACGTACTCAGCTCAAATTTTTAAAAAATATGTTCGTTTAAATTTCCATGATAATTCTTCTTTTTATATTTCTCTCTCCATCGTAGGTATTCGTGACAGCAGACACGCTTTATGCTTATGCAGTTGCATGTTTAGGAATTCTGGGATAATCTAAAACAGCTATGTTAAAATGAACAAACTTTACATTTATGAAATTACATGACATCATGTAATTTGAATTGTTTCTTATTGTAACTTATAATGAAGCAACATACCAAGAATAAGAATGGATTTGTAAGATGACGAAATTGGTGTTCAGTATAAACATCTGCAACAGAAGTTCTCCGATTGCATTTTCAAAAGAAAAATTTTAAATAAAATTATTTTCAATTGCAAGTGAAATTATTGTAATGTCACCGTGAACTGAGAAAACCTGATCATAAATGATATTCCTAAAATGGAGTGTAGTTCCTGTGACTAGAATCGGGATGGTAGTTGTCAAACAGATCTAGAGATGTTTGAATGCAATCACTGTTGCAATTTAAATAATGTTAAGTTATATTATATAAAGGAAGTGAATTCAGAGGGGAAGAATTTATGAATGACGCTTTCGGTACGTTTTGACTGGAAACGTATTTCATAACAGAAATTAACATTGCGCTTTAATAAGTAAAAAAAAAATGGAACTTAATAGAGGAAAATCATTTGGGCTAAAGAGAAATTGGTTAATGCTTGTGAATATAGAGAAATATAAGTTACTACAAGTAATCAGTTTATTTCAGCCAATAGGTAAGAGTAATCTTCCGGTCTTCCTTTTCAGAATTCGTGGATGAAGCGTCAGGAATATGCGTTATAATGTCTCTCTTATGTGTAAAGTAATTGTAAAATGTTTCAGCTACCCAAAGAAAATTATCCATATGTTTTAAGTATCATATCTAGTTATTTATAATACGCTTTAGTTTCCAAATAATCTTTCTGACTTCGAACAAGCTATGGTTTTATTCATCAATATAATGTCATGGCCTTTAGCGTAGTCATTCCCAGGACGTATAGAACACCTAGAAATTAGATTATAAACTATGTTTCTCCTTCTCGAATTACGTTATGAAAGTATTAAGAATTAAGAAATTCAAGCTAACTAATCTCGGACATAAGTTTACTTATATACGATGTTCTTCCATATTTCTCAATACTGTTTCCTTGTTTTTTTTTTGTTTCCTTTTTGGATAATATCGTTATATGCTACTTATAAAACATACTTTCCTCCTACAATCTGCATTAGATATTAATATAAGAAAAAAGTTTCCCATCATCTAACTAACACGCTATATATATGTGGGTGTATTCAATGCTTCTGCTTCCATCTTTATTTAGACTTCACTTTACATCTTTCTTCCTTGCCTTATCATTATTCCCAAAGAGTACAATCTTTCTTTAAAAATCCCATGTTTCCCTTAAGGTAACCAATTTCGCTTCCTTTTACAAAAATACTTACCCAGTCAAAAGGTAAAACATAAATCGTTCAAACTATTGGCCAATCTGAATATATTTTCTTTGTGCTGTATAAATTTATTTGTATTCTGCCTTTAATTCAGTCTAAAATGCCTAGATTTCCTAGATCGCATTCAACCATATTTATCAAATGTCAAACCATTGAAACTACACTGTAATAAATCTTTGCCAATAGAATTTTGACAAGTAATTCCAGTTTGATATCATTTTGTGTTCTTAATTACATTTCACCTGATATCCCTAGTGATTGCTAATAATTGTTTACCCTTCCACCTTGTTTACCAATAACTGGAATATAGTTACTGTGACATTTCTTTTAACAAGAGCTCACATTCTGTAACCAATTATATCGCCAAAATGAATTAAGATTGATATCCCACTTCACGAAAATCAAATGGAGAGCACTTTTCTCCTTACAGAAATAATGGCTGTTTACGTGTTGCCCACTGATTAGTTTCACTCTCATTCTGCTTATTCACCAATCCCGACTATCTAAATTTCATTCCCTCTATTACCAGACTCAACGATTACTTTTTGCAAGCTCAGCCACACAAATGCACATATGAAGTGAATGTGGTGCGCCTTACCAAGTTTCAGATTTTCCAGAAGTCATTAACATTTCAGAGTGCATCGATTGGTCGAATTTTCTTTTCATATAGTTATCATGTATAAAAAGGTTGTGCTTTCATAAAAGATGGGAAGGTGGCCTTCAAAGGCAAAGATGTCGAGCTGAAATCGGGGACTGGTTTGTCTTGGTTTTTACCTCTATAGAAAACTTACTTCATATTTAAAGCTACAGAGATCGGTTCAAAATATCAATTAAGTGAGTACAAAATTTTGCATGCAAGAAATATTTCATTTTTTTTTTTTTTTTTCAAATAAATACTTTTCTGAAACTATTTTATTTTACTTTTAACATTCTTGTAGCCCTACCTTCTTTGCGACCAGTTACGTGTGCCTTACTTGCTGTAGGCAGTGACTATAGTTTCTCTGATTTCTAAAATGTTCTCTGACCACAAAGTGATTTTGATGCATTAAATCCACAGTACGTACTATCTTTATATTTAGCATAGATTGAATTAGTCTTTATAATTTGTATAGTGTTAGCTGCTCTAATGTCGAATATTTACTTTTTTATAATCTATTATTTTAAACCGCATTATTATTACGTCATTGCTTTAAATTTATTCATATGGAAGGATTAAATCCTAAATAATTTGAAGTTTATCGGTATCCGTTATACAACTATCGAGTCAATTTCTTTTAAACTTGTTTGTCATACGTTAATATCAAGATATATCCTTTGCTTTTTTAATGAAGCCTCTATTGTGTTGCTTTATTTGAATTCTACTATGCTGCAACCTCTTTCGTCATATGTTAATTCAAATAATACTATGTTAGAGTATATAGTATAATTCAAGTGGTATATATTTAATGATGTGCTTTGTTGTATTTCTGACAAAACGTAATTCATTTACTTTTCACATGAAATGTATCGGAGCTGCTTTCAGGAAAATGTTTAACACAATTTATATCTAATTTCAGATATGCCTTCTAAATAACGAGTTTTCCCTTACGTCTGATATTTTATTAACATCAGCGGCGGTGATCCCTGTAAACTGCATCTCTATGCTTTGTTGGAGGAATTTCTGTGACACAAATGATGACCCGCAAACAGCTTTACCCTCTGAATTAATTCTCTAATAATTTACCATTTATTGAAATTACATCTTTTGATATCTGAAATATTTTATTTTGCTGTAGGCCTCTTAATTTGTTGGTGGTGCAGACACAGTTTAACATATAATTTGACCGTTCTTGAGTATCTACTCCTTCATTAGCTGCAATTTCACACGTTTGCTGAAGCGAATAATAAATCATGTAAGATCGCTAAAACGTCTGTGATAATTGAGTCGTATTTGATACATTCCGGAATCATATATTTGATGACAAAGTGGGATTTACCTTGTACTAGTGTTGCTTAAAGATTTGAGATGTTAAATAGAATGTATGCGAAAATATAGATAGCGTGTTTGTGATACAATAACTATCGTACTGCCAAAACATTATTTGGAAAATTGACATTCGAAATGCAAGCATCTCAATCATATGTGAATTTTGTCATTTCCAATTACGATCGTCACAAATTACATTATAATTTTATCAGGTATATGTTACTATTCTCAAATTACACAATACTAATACAATTATTAATGTCTGAGTCATACAGTTCAATATAGCAGAAATACAGACACATACATTTGATAACAAAGCAGAAAATCGATAAATGTACGTATATTTATATTCTTTATTACGCATATACATTCAATTTATAAATAGAAATGTCGCCCCAAGAAAAGTATCTAATCATTTGATTGATATGATCATATAAGTAAAGCTAATAAGGAAAGAGTAAACAAATTAATTAATATAATTTTAATAGAGTGCCACTAAGCACCAAGTAAATGTAGGAAAAACTCAATTTCCATGAAGAATAAGTATAGTGACTGTTGCTTAATATTATGAAAACAAACGTAAATACCAGCAGAATGAACTTTGCTTTTATCCTTTCGTAATTGATATAATATAATGCGAGCAAGTACTGGGCCGATAAAATGTATCAATAGGTCTTTGTATCCATCGAATCGACTCTTTTACTCTTTAAACATCATTCAGATTCTACCACACAGTAGACTGAAAACAATTCTTCAACAAATAGGACTAAAATATCAATTATATTTCATAAATTAGAGGAACCTCTATATACCCTAAATTAAAACCGTGCACGATAGAATTAATGACTGCACAAGAATGATTAGAATTTCTTGTTATCGCGTTATAGATTATCATACGAATGGCAAAGGCGTATATTAAAACCTACTCTTACATCAGGAAATGATCATCTTTAAATATATTTCTGAAAGTTAAAGAAACTCCAAAGATTTTAAGGAATTTCTCAGCTTTCCTTTAGGCTGTATTTCTCTGGCTACTTTTGGTCCATACCTAGACAGCTCTATTATGTTGTGATCCGAAACTAATGTCGGTGTCAGTTTCACAGCATGAATGATGTCCACATTGTTTGTGAAGCAGAAATCCAAAATGTTTATCATCTCGAGGACATACAATTTATTTGTGGATAACAGAGAAGAGATCCTCGAATTATTTGCGTTCGGAAATTAGTAGTGGCAGCTGAGGATAGAGAGACACTCAAGAATTAATGTAAATCTATTTTTTATTAACATGAGATTAGGGATATAGGTCAATATATATCAGGTTTAGAGAGGTTGACTTAGTTTAGAGTGGTAGAAATAACTGATTTGAAGTAATGCCGTGAATACGTGTATACAATCAATGTATCATACGGTGTCAAACAAATTTTAAATTATTGATGCTCAGATATCTCGGAAAAGTATGAATGTTTTATTCTGCCATGAGAAATATCCAAAAGTGCACCTCTTAGATAATTGTAGAGACTATGAAATTGATGCCCTACAGGTTTTAATGCATCAAAATCCTTGCGGAATTTCATGATATATGCATCTTTATTACTAAATTATTCTAAAATGTAACACTTCAATTACCTAGAATTGTGTTGAAAGTTTTTCAGGAAAAGTGGAAGATGGCTTATTATACAATCTTTTAGCAGTCCAGAAGCCAGTTTCATGCTTCGTATATACATGTAGATAGATAGATAGATAGATAGAAGGATAGAAAGATTGGTATGTATGTATGTATGCATGTAGGTAGGTAGGTAGGTAGGTAGGTAGGTAGGTAGGTAGGTAGATAGGTAGCTAGCTAGCTAGCTAGCTAAGCAGGTAGGTAGGTAGGTAGGTAGGTAGGTAGATATTTAGATAGATGAGACAGAAAGACAGACAGACAGACGGACGGATGGATGGATGGATGGATGGATAGATGCGTTTCCAAAGTGATTTATTTTACTTAATTTCCGAAGAAGCCATGTAATAAATTAGTACATCTTGAAAAATTCAAGCTGTGTCTTAAAAGCGGCTGCATTTAAAATCGATACCAGAACAGCAATGTTTTAATTCTATGTCAAGTAACACTTCTAATAAATCAATTAGCCTAGTCAAGTTTTACTCAAGATAATTTCTCTCTGTTTTTCATTTGTATACATCGTGAAACTCGCATTGTATTGATAGGATTACATTCAGAATTCACGTAAACAATACATGGCCTGTGACCGTAAGAGATAGTCTGTATGAGAGATTATATACGA
Source organism: Octopus bimaculoides (assembly GCF_001194135.2). Lineage (NCBI taxonomy): Eukaryota > Metazoa > Mollusca > Cephalopoda > Octopoda > Octopodidae > Octopus > Octopus bimaculoides. Next base: position 125,065,393 of record NC_068983.1, on the reverse strand, counting down.
TGTTACTAAAATGAATTGTTCTAATGAGTAAAGAATCGAAAACTGATATTGATCCATTGAACCATTGACCATTTCTGATAGTCTAGATAACGTTTCTCTCCTCATCAACGTTGATGGGGAGGGGATGGTGGGGTTTACTAATTGCAGAATTCCTGTGTTATTTAGTTTCATGGAGCACTCTATGAACAATTAATACAGGGTTGGTAAGGTGGTAGTTGAACTCTGCCGATACTCTTGCTGTTGGAGTTCGATGGTTTTTTTCCTTTTATCTTTTATCTTTTATTTGTTTCAGTCATTAGACTGCGGCCATGCTAGAGCATCGCCTTGAAAAAAAAATAGTGGAATGAATCAAACCCTGTATTTTTTTAAGCTTGGTGCTTATTCAGTCGGTTTCGTTTGCCGAACCGCTAATTTACAGGAAAGTAAACACACCAACACTAGTTGTGAAGTGGTTGTGGGGGGAGACAAACACAGAGTCAAATACACATACATTCATACATACACGCACGCACACACACACACACAC
>NC_068983.1:125063341-125064785 GCF_001194135.2 Octopus bimaculoides | reverse complement strand
ATATATATATATATATATACGCGGCTTGTTTCAATCTTCGTTCACCAAATCCACTCACAATGCTTTTGTCGGCCAGTGATTATAATAGAAGACACTCAGTCGAGGACTGAACCCGAAACCATGTTGTTGGAAAGCAAGCTACGTAGCACTCACCCACGCCTGCACAATACCCATTATTATTCTGTGGTGACTTTCTCTGAGTTTTGCATTCTTTCCAGAATTATGATTGCCAGAGCAAGTTTCACTTCGGTTTTGGAATTCCAGCGTGATTTACGTGAATGTTCCTCCTCTTGAAACATTCAATAATTCAGTCCTTACTGTGGCTGAAACTCTAGGCAAACATTCATCATCCACTTGTTCGCCTTGGAAATCAGATATATCCTGGATTTTCCCTTAAATAACTGCAGCATTCCTACCCACAAAAACAGGGCTATAATCATGGGTATAAGATATAGATAAAATATTCCTAAGGTAAACTCGTGTATACAAATTAAGGCAGTTTGAAGTTTGTTATATTACCAATACTAGAAAAAAGAAAAATAATTTAGTAGTTACGTTACTTTGTTCAATCCCTGTGGATAGATTGGTAGGTAGTTATATTGACCTGTATATCTAAACACACACATGCGCGCATACATGTTTTTATGTGTATCTTTCTATACATTTTATATATAAATGGCAATTTCCGTCTGTCGATCTATCTATTACCATTTTGATGCCTACACCAGTGAACCAATCTTCACGAAACTTTGCATACATGTTGAACTTATACGAAGTTCACTTATAAGCTAACATCTAGTTCAATTATAGGCTAACATCCAATTCAATCATAGGATTTTAATAAAAATCTATAAGAGATCTCCTAGTGGGTTAGGCTATTATTTGTTAAAATCAGAAAAGTGAAAATGTGTCAGTATGAGGGAAATGTGGGGGCATATTGATAATGGCTGATATCAGGAATGGAGAGAACAGTGTTGTATAAACGACAAATATGGAGTGTGAGTGGGGTGATTACGTTAATGCATCTGCCATTCACGGATATACACTCAGCGCTGAATACATACTTTCGTAAATACATACATACATGCATGCACACACACAAACACACAAACACACACAAGCACAAACACACTCACACATGCACGAACACGTAAGTAGTTTTTAAAATGCTGAGGAAGGGAATGAAAGGTGGATGTGAGGAATACGTAGTTTTAAGGAGAGAGGGGGTAGGTGGAATTCTGCTATTCATTCAAACAAACACTCACACACAGACACACAAACAAACGTACATACATATATATACATACATACACATATACATATGTCTGCTATGTACCATTTTAAACACGTGATTTCCTGTGTACGTTTGTAAATGCGTGTATGTGTGTATGTGTGTGTGTGTGTGTGTGTGTGTGTGTGTGTGTGTGTGTGTGTGTGTGTGTGT
>NC_068983.1:125052340-125061152 GCF_001194135.2 Octopus bimaculoides | reverse complement strand
ATATAAACTCGTTCGTCAGTTATAATTGTTCTTTATTCACTGTGGGGATGCTAGAGTTATTTTCGTTTGTATAGTCATGAAATATATAACTGCAACAATTTCAACTGCTCTGCATACAGAAATGTAAAACAAAAACATACTTATTTTTGACATCCATCATGTCGCCTGTAAGATGCGTCATTTACTAAAAAAAATATTTCCTTCAACGTTTCTACCGCTCAATAGTATGTTTCAAAGACACTGATTTTCATTATTCTATGAGATATAGAATATAACACGGCAGTACGTGATACGTTCGTTTTAATTCAATAATTGATTCCTGGTAGTATTTAAATAAAACTTACAACTATGTGTTGGAAGAAATAAACGTTACAGTGTAATCTCCACTTCAGTTCTAAGATTAAATACGTGAAACGCACCTGAATTCTGTTTCGAAGTATGAAAGCGTGATATAGAAATACGTATAATGAATTTCCTTTCAGAGTTGATAGGCAAGTTATTGATAGAGAGAATTAAGATATCTAATTCGGAAATCCGTCTTATAATTTAATAAAAGCTTTCTTAAGCAATCGTGTAGGAAGGTTCACTGAAGCTAAACAAGATAGTGTATAGCTTAACTAACAAGCAGAAAGAGAAGTATGCGGACATGATATAAATTCGTTATATATGCAATGCAGATTTACTTTCATAATAATTAATCCCAATATCGACATGGCTGACATCTTAAGCTGACAATAACCAGTCGTAAATATTGCAATGTTCTATCAATTTGTTGCCGCTTTCTTTGATAAGTTCGAGGCAAAGCATTGCTCTATACTACACTTAAATATCTGCAGTTAAAGCGCGTCTTCAAATGGCAGCATTCTGGTAATTCCTTAGATACTGTTATCCTTTTCATTGTTCTACATGTTGAGTTAGACGGATGCTTATTTATATAAGTATATATAACACCTGATATTCCATATACACTACTTTAGGTTTTCAATGCAGTTTCTCAGTTAGAACTACCTGAATGGTTCCTTATCCTTACAGAAATGAGTACGCAAGGAAAAATTGATCTAGTGGAAAATTTTTACACTATTCATGATACCCTGGACAGTTACCAACTCTCCAGGCCTTGCAGCTGAAAAGCAGCCCCAAAGCATGATCGAGCCACCGCCATGCTTTACAGTGGGGACGGTGTAACGAGGTTGGTGAGCAGTGCTGGCAAATTACAAGGAAAATTATATTCCAAATATGCATAAGTTGATGGTTCCACTGAATAATCTGCTGAAAAGAATGGAAGCTGGAACTGGTCAGAAAATTACCAAAAGGCATTTGACGAAATTAACAAAGAATATTAACATCAGATATAGAGTATAGGAGCAGTATTTCTACAAAATATAAAGATGGTAACATGACGGCGTTGCTTCATGCCTCACGTTTTATGATATCTGCAGAAGAAAATTACAGCCAAATCGAAAAAGAGGCTCTAACGATTATTTTTGCCGTACAAAAATCACAGTTTTACACGATGAAACAAATTTACAGTTTTCGACTACATAGTCCGTTATTATCGGTATATGATTCGAAGAAAGGAATCCCTACACATACAGCTAATATATATATATACTACCCGAGAAATTAGGTCACGTTGATTGTTTATCAAAACCGATTTTCAAAAATGTTGAACCAGTTGAAGATACCGTGATTGCTGCTTTGCGAGCAGAAAATGATATTAAAAATGTTTTGTATAACGACATACGTGAACCGCCAGTTCGTTTACAAGACATAAATTAAAATCTGAGAATGATAAATTCATTAAAAAACTGAAAGAAATCCTGAAGGTTAAAAGAGTTTAAAAAATATGCGCGAAAAAAATGCGAAATATTTCTCAACGTGTAGATGTGCGTATAACGACTCGTAGTGCCAGTCACACTACAAAAGCGATCAGTAAAGGAATTTAACAGTGGTCACCCAGAGATTTCGAGAATGAAATCGTTAATAAGAAGTTGTGTATATTGGCCAACAATGGACCGTAGCATTGAAGAATCAGTGAAAGCATGCAGAGAGTGTGCCTTAGCTGCAAAAGCACCTACCATTAAATGGAAACTGCGGCCAGAAAGCAGATATTCCATACTCCAGACTGCATGTTGATTACGCAGGTCCACTTAAGGGTGCATATTGCCTTGTTATGTTGGACAGTTTTTGAAAATGGCCTGAAGTGCATAAATATAAAAAGCCGACATCTGCGGTTACAGTACTTTTTACACGAACTGTTCGCCAGATGTGGTAATGCTGATAACATTGTGTCTGATAATGGAACTCAATTTACGTCAGACGAGTTCAGAAAATTTTGTAAAATGTTCATCATCAAACGTGTCACCAATCTGCCGTATCATTCTAGGTCAATTGGACAAGTGGAGCGTTTTGTTGACACTTTCAAGAGGGTTTTGTAAAAGGCGATCAATGAAATAATGGACCATTTTGCGCTTCAACAATTTCTAAGAGTGTACTGAGTAACACTTAATCCGAATACCCCGTCTGGAATGTTACCTACAGAATTGATGTTTGCTAGAAAGATAAGATCCGTCTTCAATAAACCGATACCGAGTGAAAAAAAAAGGCGAACAACAAAAATACTTCACAATTCTTCAAATTAGGGGACAAAGTTTGTTTTAGAACTTATAGATATGGTAAAGAAAGATGGGAATACGGTGTAATTATTAAACAAATTGGAAGAATTTTTTCCTGACAAAAGGAAAAAAATGACGAACATAAAAGACATATCAACCAACTTAAAAGTCACGAGAAAAGAAATCCCCATGGAAGTATTGTACGACACGCTTGAGGTACCAAAACCCAAACAATTTGAAACTACACGTTGTAGCACCAGAAAACGGAAAAGGACGGAAACACTTGAATTGAACCCTAAGCGTAAGAGATATTAAAACTCTGAGCCAAGTTGAATTCTCGAAAGAGAAGAGGAGACTAATTCTATGAAGGTGAGATGCTGTGGAAGGATTCCAATCCCACCACCACCATCATCACAAGTAACTAAAAGTGAATTGACTCATTGTTATCAAATAAAGAACGTTGAGCGATTGGCAGTGCGTGTGAGCCGTTGATTGAGAGCGTTGAGTCTCGTGTCATAGCGATCATATTGTGTCGTGTAAATACTTTTTCTTCCCCCATTGCTTCGTTAAACTATATATCCAACACCAGGATATAAAACAGGGTTACATTTTATAGAGCACATATATATATATAGCCTTCATATCAAGTAAAACATTGACTTAGTGTATTTTGCCTGTTCCACACTTTCGTCCTTTTCATTTATCAATCAACGTTGTTATAGATTTGTGAATAGATACAATATGTTTTTATGTCTCATCTTGACTGAAGTAAAATGTTATTTTAATTAAAACATTGAAACGTGTATCTCATTTACTCCCTGTTCCAACACCTGTTGTATTGTCATTTAGTTGATAATGACATTCATTTCGCGCTTATTATTATTGTTGCAGTTAAAGTATTCAGTATCTGAATTTATTGGAATTGCAATTGTCCTTGCAATTGTCCTTTGTGCTTTTTGACTATGTATTGTCGATGATGTTTTTACTATTGTTAGTGGCGTCGTTATTAATATAAAATTGAATGTTATCTTTCATAATGAGCGTCTGCTACCATTCTCATTAAATCAGTTTCTTTAAACCATCCATTTGTCATTGTGAACGGGGTCGATCCCACATTTCTCTCATAATTGTCTAAAACTCTATGTTGAAGTATAGCTTTCAAAATTTTACTTTGAGCATTTTCCATTTTATTGCGTTGACTCATTACAATACTTACAATAAAATGATAATACTCTGTGTTGATCTTTTCAAATTTAAAAACATAAAGGGAAGTTACAAAATGTACAGGGAAAATTTTATGACAGTATTCAAAATTATTTTGGTCAACACTCGTATCGACGTACCGACAAGTCTTCTTTGATTCTCACCTTGCGACTAGTTAAAATGTTAGATATAAAGTAGATACTACTATTTGCAATACTACCGAATGCATCTGAAATACGTCTTTTAATATGGTTGTTGTTGCTGTGTTTGCTTAGTCTTACGTTGGCCTTCATCCAAAAGAACTATATGCAAAAGAGTTCTACTCACGTACATTACAACTTTTGTCCAGAAAGTCTTTAGTGTTATCTACATTGTAGATTGCTTATTTTTCATTTAAGATAGGTGCGTATAATGTGAAGGAAATATTCTATTACCACCATGGTAATAATTCTCACATCATACATCCCTCAACAAGTAACTACATACCTATCTTATTTTCTGCATTTGAAATTTTCCATACACTGGGAGCTGATGTGGAATTGACATATCACACTAACAGACACTTCCATCAAAGCTCCCTCCAGTGTGAAATCTCAGAATTGGTAGTACAATTATCAGAGTAAACTCACATTCACAACATCCTCAACATGTTAAATGAAGAACTAAATTTTCTCTCCAATTCTAGAAAATACTTAAGTTCTGAATACTTAAAATCAACTGTAAAATCTTGGTATGACCCATACTGAAGTATGTAACGAGTATGTTCGCCTGTATGGAAAATTACTTTTCAGATATATAACCACAATTCTTTATTATCTAGTAGTTGATAGATGCTTCCATTCTTCCCCACAATCCTTTGTCTAAGCTAAATTAAGAGCGTTTGTCGCCCTAGACTAGAACATTCTTTCTCCAATCCATACCGCCAAAGAAATTCACCAAATGTTGACAATTTCTTATCTTATAAACCTAAATTGCAGGTACGCAACTCCTTTTACAGATACTTGGAGATATTTAAGTAATATTAACAGTTTACCGCCCTCTAAAATGTGTATCCTCGAAGCAATGTTAGAGATTAAGTTTAATGAAGACGAAAATGAACTAAAATAAATAATTCGCTCATAGCAAAATGTGGAGTGTGTGATTAAGCCCATCGCTCCTGTTCATAGTGACATTAGCAACGCCAACCGATTGTTTACCACTCTTAAATTGTCCCCTATCAATGTCAGATATTTGCCGAACGTTATATTTTAATTTTATAATCTCTGAAAATGACAAGTAATACTTCACTGGAAGGATTAACTGATAAAAACAGTACAACTATTGGAGTGACTAAAAGTTTAATAATTCAAATGAAAGTATTAATTGTAGAGTGCCTTGCAAAAGTCTATACCCCCTTTGAAAATTTATATATTTTGTGTAATTTAACAAGGAACAACACATTTTTTTCATTCCCAATGATTGTTAAATAATTAGCGGATTCATCACACTTTCCTTTGATATAAAAATTACAGTTTAAAAATTTCACACTGATTCTTAAAATCATATAACTGGGTAAAATGTCTTTGCAAAAGTCTACACCCCCACAGATATTATACTGTGTTATCAGGTAGTTTGTCATTGATGTATACAATCCAAAATAATCAAGCGTGACATATGCGTTCTACCAAAACAAACAAACTTGGCCAGTCTATTATTTTGCTATATAAGGTGATTTAACTGCCTACAAAATCATTCACCATATGGGTTTTTGGTATGTTGATCTTTGGCCTCTGACTTTAAATACAAGGTATACAACTCGGGAAAGAAAATGGGCCGGCCTCTGTTTCAGGAACTTAAAAACATTATTATTCAAACGTACAATGAAAATAATAGCTATAAACAGATTGCAAAAACTTTAGAATTGTCTCTAAGCACTGTTAAAACTGTAGTTAAGAAGTGGTTAGTGCACAAAACCACTGCTACCCTACCAAGATCTGGGAGACCGAGCAAATTTACCAGAAGAGCAAAGTCAAAACTGGTCCGAAAGGCAACGTCCAACCCTAGTGCAACACTGGAAAACTTGAAAGCTTCAGTTTCCAGTACTGAGACAGATGTCCATGCATCTACAATTTCCAGAGTATTGCAGCGGTCTGGCTTGCAAAGCTCCTTCTGAAGCCTATACACAAGCAATCTAGGCTAAACTTTGCCAAAAGTCACATTAATAATTGCATGTGGCGAAAGATTTTGTGGTCAGATGAGTCCAAAGTCATGTCATTTGGAATAAAATACGAAACGTTACGTTTGGCGGAAAAAAGGCACTGCTCACCAACTTCGTTACACCGTCCCCACTGTAAAGCATGGCAGTGGCTTGATCATGCTTTGGGGCTGCTTTTCAGCTGCAGGGCCTGGAGAGTTGGTAACTGTCCAGGGTATCATGGACAGTGTCAAGCACCAAGACATATTGGAGGCAAACTTTCTGAAGTCTGCTAGAGCTCTGCGCTTGCGTCGCAATTTCAAGTTTCAAGATAACGACCCCAAGCATGTGACAAAAAGCACTAAAGCTTGGTTTGCTAGCAAGAAAATCACGGTCAGTTTTGGAGTGGCCCAGCCAGTCTCCAGACCTCAGTCCGATAGAAAATATATGGCGAGATCTAAAGCTGGCTGTGCACCGACGTTCCCCATTCAATCTGACACAGCTCGAGAAGTTCTGCCATGAAGAATGGCGAAAACTGTCAGCAGCCGAATGCAGCAAGCTCGTAGAAGGCTACCCGAAGCGTCTGCAGGCTGTAATTGACGCATCAGGATCATCCACAAAATATTAGCTGAAGACATTCCAAAGGGGATGTAGACTTTTGCAAAGACAGTTTTCTAATTTATATGATTTTAAGAATCAGTGTGAAATTTTTAAAATATAGTTTTTATATCAAGGGTATGTTTGATCGATCTGCTTATTATTTAACAATCATTAGACTCGAAAAAATGTGTTGTTCCTTGTTAAATTATACAAAATATATAAATTTTCAAAGAGGGCGTAGACATTTGCAAGGCACTGAACCTTTCCTGAAAAAGACCCTGACACACACAAATTTAACGGACTTATACCTTGTATTTGTAGCAAATGCTACAAAACTCACTGGAGTTACAAACATGAGGTCGTGAGTTCCAATCTTGGAATGGCCGATATGGCATTTGAGTGGGGCAATTCATTTCAAGTTCCTCTCACCTACTAATTTGAAAATTAGTACCGGCGGAGTTATGTGTAGCGCTTGGGTTCATATCCTTGATGTGCCACTTGGTTAAGAATGGGAGGATGAAGATGTTTGCTAAACTTCTAACTATATAGGCAGCTAAAACAATCAGCAACAGTATGGAGAATGCTACTACGTCATACTTGTATGAGATGTCTTTGGTTTTTGAGTCGAGTGTGAATGCATACTGATCTACTAATAAACTTTTATACCTATAGACTGATACTCATATATATATGTTAGGTTTGATACTAATAGATTAACTTTCATACTTAGTAGGTGGCAATCATAACTATTGCTACAGTCATATTTATGATCACTTTGCTGGAACTAAGAATCTGTTCACACATTTCTTGCATGCAATGGATATTACTCAGGAAATATAACGACAAATTTCTATTCTCCCCACTGAGACATCAATCATAGTGATTACAAACTTTCAGAGTATATTCATATGATCGGGTGTCGTAGTTAAATGTTATTGTTTCTATTCCTAAATTACATGTAACAAAAAAACATTAAGCTTTCAGATGGTGTTAAATTAATACTTGCATTTCTCTGAACAGTTAATATAATACTGTCCAGGAACATTCAGGATATTTACCCTTTAGGATTTAACATTGCTTCACATAGTGGAACTAACTAATGTCATTTCCGAAAAGTGTTTCTAAACTTTATTTATTAGTCTTACTGGAGGAAATATATAACATTTGAGTCAATTATGTTCGTTTACTTTTATTTAAAATATTTTCTGTGCTATTGTAATGTCAGATCAAGGAATGTATTCTAATGGAGTGACGGAAACGGAGATGATAATATATGTTGAAAAGTAGATAATTAGGAACAATAAAGTCAAAAGTCATTATATTTTGTCATATATTTAAAGGGGTTGAGTCGTTGTAATCATGGTTCTTCTACGTCTCATACTAGTGATACTGTTGTTGTTCAACAAATGAAGACTGGCGCATATATGAATAAATATGAAGGGGAAAGAACGTGGCAGGTCGGTAATTACAAAGAGTAAACATTGTGGTGAGAGATTCAGTAAAGATGATTGAAGGCGGTTGGTCCGTGAGTGAAATAAGGAGGAGACCAGGGGATGACAAAAGTGCTGCGTATCAACAACAAGCAGGAAGAGCCAACCACAATCGAAGGGGGACCTGTGGAGGACGTCAGTGAGCTTGTCTATCTTGGCAGGAAGATCAGCAAATCAGGTGGATCAGCCGGGGACATCATTGCAAGACGCAAGAAGGCTTGGCAAGCCTACGCTATTCTTCGGCCGGTAGGGAACTCCACTGCCGTCTCACCTCGAATTAAACTCTGCTTATTTAGTTCAAACGTAAATTCTGTGCTTTTGTATGGCTCTGAAACATGGATAGCCACCTGCAGCAACTACAAGAAGATTCAGACCTTCATCAACAAATCCTCCGGCAGATCATCCATCTGAAGTGGTTTGACAGAGTTCCACACACCGAACTGTGAGAAAGAGCCAACGAAGAGCCCATACATGTTCAGATTAGATGAAGGAAATGGAGATGGATCAGACACACACTACGGAAAGAACCCTCAAATGTGACACCACAAACACTTGACTGGAACCCCAGGGAAAAAGGAAGTGAGGACGCCCGAAGCAGACATGGAAGCGGAGCATTTTGGACGAGCTCAGGACCACCGGCCTGACATGGGAAGTTGCCAAGAAACACGCCAATGACCGCAAAAAGTGGAAAATAACTGTTGAGGCCTTATGCTCCACAAAGAGTAAACAGG
>NC_068983.1:125021556-125052330 GCF_001194135.2 Octopus bimaculoides | reverse complement strand
CACACACACACACACACACACATATATATATATATATATATAATTTATATTATTTACACTTCACGGATGTTTGTCCTGATCTTGTTTGTCGTTGGCACAACGTTTCGGCTGATGTACTCTCCAGCCTTCATCAGGTGTCCTGGGGGAATTTCGAACCTGGCTTCTCATTCCAAAGGTTATTTTTCCACGGGCATATGATGTAGTGGTTAAGAGCGCGGGCTACTAAACTAAAGATTATGAGTTCGATTCCAGGCAGTGATCTGAATAATAATAATAATAATAATAATAATAGTAGTAGTAGTAGTAGTAGTAGTAGTAGTAGTAGTAGTAGTAGTAGTAGTAGTAGTAGTAGCAGTAGTAGCCGCATCAGATAAATACCTAAGGAAAGAAAGCCCAGATCCGAAATTCCTCTAGGATATCTGATGAAGGCTAGAGAGTACAAGCCGAAACGTTGTGTTAACAACAAACAAGATGAGGACAAATATCCGTCAAATGTAAATAATGTAAATAGCGTACATAATTCTTCATCTCTCAAATATAGAACTGTATATATATAAATATATATACATATATGTATGTGTATGTGTATGTATATATATATATATATATATATATATATATATATATATATGTATGTATGTATGTATGTATGTATGCATGTATGTATGTATATAGCTATTTCAAAATTTAAGCCGGTGTTACCTACAATTCTAAAATAAAGGCAGCTGAATGTAAGGAAATATACATTTAATATATACTAGCTAAGTGTGCAGAATGATCCAGGTTTGATTATCAATTGTAGTCGATTATTATATGAAAAATAAATATGTACGTTCACATTTCATTTCATTTCTTTGTGCAGTTTTAGTAGTTGTTCAACATTATTCCGATGCTATAACCGATGGTAGTGCTAGTTCCGTAGCGTTGATTGGTATATGCTTATTACTAATCTTCTTTTATTTAACATTAGAGTTAAGCGAGTATATGGGCCATATATTTAATTGGACCTAGATTAAGATTTCTGTTTGTTATTATTGTTAGTTTGTCGGGATAATACTGTTTAACAGAAGTACTGGGCTGCAGGTTAGTATGACGGATTTGTGACGAATAGTAAATGGAGTTTAACTTCTTCATGAAAAAAAATTGTAGTTAAATATGTGACTATATAATTTTATTTTATACCATTTTATCTGAGAAAGCTTAAAATTGAAAGTAAATCAAATTATATATGGAAATTGGAGAGTGTTTTCAAGATGAAAAAATACTTTTAAAAGGAAAAGTAACAGAGATAAACAAACTTAACTATAAAACAGATATCATTATAGATTGTTGCTATAAAAAGTGAATATAATCTTCTGATTTACAATTCATTTTAGAAGGTCAAATTGAAACCATAGAAGTAGTTTTTGATGAAAAAGTTTTCGAAAGTAAATTCATAGAAGTGAACTTAATGAAAATAGTATAAATATACGAAAATAAATAGAATCACATACAGAACAGACAGAAGATGTAAAGTTTTGTGAAATAAATAAAACGTCACTGTCAAACAGTTGGACTACTCTATTGAATATAAATTCTGCAAAGGAATTAAACATTGGTGATGATTGTGTCTTTTAAGTAAACTTTTTATGTTAAGAACAAGGCGCTGGAGTTGATCGATTTGATCACAGTAGATACTCTGCAAACTGGACACCTACGAATTGTACAAAACGAAAATCATGAAAAACAAAATACTACTCGTGTCGTGTGTGTGTGTGTGTGTGTGTGTGTGTGTGTGTGTGTGTGTGTGTGTGTGTGTGTGTGTGTGTGTGTGTGTGTGTGTGTGTGTGTGTGTGTGTAGGTCTATGTGTGTATACATATATAAACACACGTATCTAATTTTCCTAACGTAATTCAAGAGTTGACAGTTTCGCACATTTACACTTTTAGACGGTTAAAGAACAAGAAAAATATACGCGGAAATGTTTTACGTTCTATTTCTCCTGCTTATTCTACTTTAGACTCACACACTGCCTGTTCTGTTGGCATTCCGTCGCTTACGACGTCGAGGGTTCCATTTGATCCGATCAACGGAACAACCTGCTAGTGAAATTAACGAGCATGTGGCTGAGCACTCCACAGGCACGTGTACCCCTAACGTAGTTCTCGGGGATATTCAGCGTGATACAGTGTGACAAGGCTGGCCCTTTGAATTACAGGCACAACAGAAACGGGAAGTAAGAGTGAGAGAAAGTTGTGGTGAAAGAGTACAGCAGGATTCGCCACCATCCTCTGCCGGAGCCTCGTGGAGCTTTAGGTGTTTTCGCTCAATAAACACTCACAACGCCCGGTCTGGGAATCGAAACCGCGATCCTATGACCGTGAGTCCGCTGCCCTAACCACTGGGCCATTGCGCCTCCACTGACTCATACACACACGTACACAAGCACACACACACACAAACACACACACAAACACACACACACAAACACACACACACAAACACACGCACACAAACACAGGCATGTATACACGTATCATATGCATATATACCATGATAAACCGTTTAATCCCTACACATTTTCTTCTGTCTCCGTTTTTTCATTCCATTTTTCTCTCTCATCCATTTCTATAGAAAAGTGTAGGCTCCAAACGTCAAAAACGTATTCATATATAGGCTCAGGCCGACGCCTTACGAGTGGATTTGGTAGACAAAAACACACACACATATATCTGTGTGCGTGTATGTATGTATATATGTATGTATGTGTGTGTGTGTCTGTGTGTGTCTGTGCCTATTTGTGTGTGTGCGTATCTTTGTGTCTATTTGTCGACCTCCATCGCTTGACAGCCAGCGTTGGTTTGTTTACGTCCCCGCATCTAGCGCGAGGGTGTGTGTGCATGTATGTACGTTTAGACATGAACTAATCCAAATATCTTTAGAAAAAATGCTGATATTAACAATACCAGTATTAATTAATTCATCACAGACACGTCTGTACTGTATAAATGGATACAGAAACTAAAATCATTGGCTCACATATACGTGTAGTATGTTTTACAGCGTTTTATCAATTTTGGAGTAAATATCTCATCTGCAAGTATTTAGCATTTATTAGTTCATTTCTTAGACAACGGATTTGTTTCAACCTGAAATATGGTCATATAATTAAAATAAATATTCATGAGCCCTAAACTAACTTGAACAATCGCAATTACATTGCTTACCTATGCTTTACACACCTTATACTAAAACAGTAATGAAAATGTCAGTAAAGCTTTCTAATAAATAGAATACAAACGAGGGATTTAATATTACTTTCAAATGAAAATTAGATCACTGAACTTAAATGTACTTTCATTTTCTATGCTGTGCTTGGGCAAGATACAAAGGATTTCCTATCACAAATATCTAGTCTTTATTTCAGGTAAACCGTCAATTACTATATATTCAAGTCCCTTGTTTTTTTTAATAAACATTAGCGTGCGATTTGGATGCTATTTCAATGCAAATTCAAATTAACTACGCGACCATGAAGAGGAATCTCCCTTTATATCACAACTAAAGATGTTTTATTTAATTTGTTTAAATAGTTTAAATTACTGCATTCGATTTCTCTGGAACGGAAATATTTACACATGTTAGTGGATATATATATTTATATATATATATATATATTTATATATATATATATATATATATATATATGTGTGTGTGTGTGTGTGTGTGTCTGTGTGTGTGTGTGTGTGTTTATATGGGTGTATGTGTGTGGATGTGTGGGTGTGTACGTTTATATATAACAGTATCAAGGGGATTTGTAGTACCATATGATCGATATACTACTTCAACTAATCTTAGCTAGCAGCATAGCTATACTGGCAAGATGACGACAAACATAATCTTGTGTATGAACAAACTCGTGAATGCCATAAGGATGTTGTTTTACAAGTGAAAGTTATAATATCTAGGGTCAAAAACTATGAGGTAATCGATAAAACGCAGCATGGAAAAGTAATCTGTGTAAAGAGATTTTGAATATTTTTAGTTTTATTGATTATTGCGTTGATAGCTAAGTGGTGTTTAGGATAGTCTAACTGGAAAGCGTAAACAATTCATATCATCTTGAAATTTCATTATACATGGATATACAATTTTCTTTAAAATATTTTGGATGTTGGAAACAAACATCTAAGAGTAGTGAGGATGCATTCAAGAGAAAAATCGAATTATAAACTAAGGTAAATTTGCTATATTTAAGCTGGTGTAGAATCTTCAAGTGGAAATAATTCATTTAGATTTTCCAAGAGCAGTTGACGTATTTCGTCTCTAATATTATACTTTTAATTATTTTTGTTTCTGAGAAAGTTTATTCATATAGCCTGTTTTTGAAGTGTATGAATGTGTGACAGTGGAATGGCAATGTGTATATTCAGTTGTTGATAAATGATTAAAGCATATAAATCCCCGCAGAATAGAAGGGCACTCCCAATCTGAAAAAACATAGTATTCGTTTTGTGAATTATATAAAGTTGGTGGCTAAGTTAAGTAAAAAATTTAGAATCACGAAAATTAAAACATAGACAACGATTGGAGAGGTATAATATTGAGCCACAGAACTTTCTTTGAAATATCTTGACTAGTGGAAGTAAATATATACAGTGAATTATTATATTGGATAGAAAGAAAAGTTGATTATATCAGCAACATATGGAGTTATTAAAGCAGTGAGTTGGTTGACTTGCAAGTTCACCAAGGAAATTGCTTAGTGTCATTTCGTCCGACTTTATGCTCTAAATTCAAATTCCGCCAAGGTCAACTTTACTTTTCATCTTTTCGGAGTTCGTAAAATAGGTACCAGGTGAGTACTGAGGTCAATGTAATCGACTAAACGCCTGAAAAAAAAACAGCCATTCCTCCGTTGAATAGAATAGCAAAATTGTGTAATAATCATGGGCCGCAGCATCAGTTGTAACAACAAAAACTGCAACAGCAACAACATAGCACGGAGGAGTATAATTTTCTTATTTCTTTACTATCCACAAGGGGCTACACACAGAGGAGACAAACAAGGACAGACAAACGGGTTAAGTTGATCATATTGACCCCAGATCGTAACGGCAGACGAAGTACCGCTAAGCATTTCGCCCAGCGCGCTAACGTTTCTGCTGTTAAAAATAATTATTTTTATGTTGCTTTTTTTTCTTCTTCAAATTTTCTTCCGTTTCTTGCCGAGTGTTTTCCGTAAGCTAGCGCAGAGAAGCTCATTGTATGCATTCCCAGTTTACACAAGCAAATTCACAGGTAAAATATCTATTTTTCTTAAAAAATTGATAAATAAATGAATTCATGAATGGATGTTGTTTTCACAGCAATAATGCTCTTCTCAGTACTTGAGTCGTTCCAGTTAACACGATTTTTTGCACTTCCTGTAGGGATGGTAAGCCTGGTATCATTTTCAAATAGGTTTCGGTACCTTTTTTTTATCATTCCTAGAGATCCTACAATCACTGGTACGGTAGTCGCCTTGAGGTGCCACATTTTTTCAATTTCTATTAGCAAGTCTTTATATTTACTGATCTTGTCAAATTCTTTCGCCGCTATATTATGATCAGAGGGAATACTCATGTCAATTAATAAACACGTCTTCTTTGTCTGATCTTTTATAATAATATCCGGTTTATTAGCTTTTATAGTTTTGTCGGTATGTACGGGGAAGTCCCAGAAAATCGATACATTTTCTCCCTCAGTCAAAGCTTCAGGATGGCGTTTATACCATTTATCAGCGGTTTTAATTTTATAATGCCGACATATTCTCCAGTGCAAATACTGGCCAACTCTGTCATGCTTTGCTTTATATTTTTCTTCTAGCTTGTTTCATCTTAACATTTACACCTCTAGCAAGTTCATCGAGAACTGATACATCCGCTCACAGAGATTCTATCTCAGTTTTATTGCTGCTGTCCACTTATGAGGTCTATTGGCATGATTGGTTCTTTTCCGTGTCGTCCTGATACTTAGTTGAGCAGTTACAACTTTAGCAGTGGAATAGATGAGTTTATTTCTTAAAATTTGCCTTAGAGTAACATTATATAGCATGATTATGTTGTTATTTTTCTGCTGTTTGAGAGCTTTGGTAGTGGTTCTTTATTGATCATGTTAGTAAACTCAGTTGAGCGGAGTTCTCTCATATCTTATTTTGCTCTATGATCGTTTCTGTATTATTACGTTATTTCTGATGGCCATTTAGTATTTCTTATTTTGTGTAGATCATTTGACTTGTTTGTAAGTGTTATGATTTTATGATTTTGAGTTTACTTATGTAATTTTATTAAACGCAATATTCTGAATTCAGTTGCCACCGAGGTTGAATTTGCTTTTCATCCTTTCGGGGTCGATAAAACTCTTGCTGAGTTCACTCATATCTTCTTTTGCTTCCATGATTTTCTCTTTATTATTCACCACAAATCTTGTCATATCTAATGTGGTGTTCTTAAGGTAGGTCTACTTACTCCTCTATTTCTGCATATCTATTCTTCGCTATTCTTTCTTCAGCTTCTTCGCTGGGATGTACTGCTTTCACACTGGGTTCTGTGCATCTGTTACATATTTCATCTGCATTGTTGTTGTTTTCATTTTGTCTAACATGAAATATTTGTGTCCGAAGTTGGCTAATTTCAGTGTCAGTTAAAATTTTATCTTAATGATGTCTCTACGTACATTACTTAATTTATTTTTGTCTATATAGCGGCGTACTTCGTTGCCTACTTTCTCCAGGAAGTGTATCCTTGTGCAATGTGGTTAGGGTTGGATTTAGTTGGGCTGTATTGGAAGCTTTCAACACATCTCTGTAATCTTCTCTATTCCATTTTATGCGTTTTGCACTTCTTTTGATGGGACAGACTTTACTGCAACTGGTGTTTTCCCTATCTTCCTGTAAAAATATTTGGGGTTATTTTTGAACATGTTGTCGTTGAAGAACCTAACGCACTTTTCATACCTTGCTATGTGGGCAGCTTTAACACATACCTTTTGCTTGGTGGTTTCTATGGTGGCATCAATGTCAAGTATGGTTTCATATTATATTTTTTCTTTAATTTTCGGGTTTTTGTAGGTTTGATAGTCTTGTCAACCTTAAGGTTTTTCAAACATACTATGTCAGAACTAAGTAGCTTAATTTGTTGTTAAATACGCTCTTGCCAAGAAGGTTTTTTTGTGGGAATGTTGTCGTTTTCTAATCTTTTCACCGCATAGAATCGATGAGATTTTCACGGATGCATAGTACAAATGGTCGAGATCTGCAATATCAACATCATTAGCTGAAATTATATCCTTAAGTGCAAGTTGCATTTCACCAATTATTTTCAGGTTTTGGTTAGAATTGCGAAATTTGGGGAGAGTATCGCGTTAATTCATACTTGTTTCTTTAATTTTTAGCCATTCAATCATGATTTGATTTTTTAGATCATGTAGTTCTGTTGGGTCGATATTTGTGTGATTTTCTTCCTCTATTTGATTTTCATCTGCCTTAGTGTATATGGTTGGTTCGAAAAGTATTTCACTTTGCCTATCAGTTACATTAAATCTTTCAATCATTACTGCGTTTTCATCAGCCCTGGGCTGGTCTATAACTATTTCCTCTGTAGAATCTTCTTTAGCTGCAGCTTCGTTCTTGTTATTCCTTATTGCTTGTTTGATTTGGTTAATCTCTACTTCAGTTAGTATTTTTTTTTCATAATGTTTCTTCTGACGTTGGCAAGTTTGTTACTGTTTATGCGTGGTTTTACTTCAGGGTGTTTCTGTCTCCAGTATAAGTAGGTTTGTACAGTATTAGATTTATCTGTGGGGAAATATATGGCATGGTAAAAGGCCGTAAGAACTTCTTTATTATCTTCCCTAGACCATTTTTCATTCTTTTTATTTTGGTTATTTGACGAGCTTAGATGGCCATCTGTTGTAATATTCCGGTTGTGGGGTACTTCCAGCTCCTGTGTGTCGGAAAGATTTGAACCAGTAGCTGATGTTTCGTCTCGAATCTGGTTCAACATTCGAGCATGTGGCCCTTTGTAATCCGGTTGATTGCCATTCCGGCTTGTATTTTGCTTTGTTATCATTGAGGCATGACGAGCTTCAATGCTGACATTAGGGAACGGATTTGTCTGTTTAGGGTTAATTTTTTTAGACAACACCGTCGCCGAGTTCTCTGCATGTAAACATTGCTCGTAACGTAGCTTCTTAAGGCTAACAGATCTATATTCGTCTGTATTTTTGTTGATAGATTTATCTCTGAGCATAGTCTTTTTTAGGTGTTTTTAAACTTATGAATGGTTCACTGTGTGTTAGTTCGAGAAATGAAAATAAAAAAGAAAAATTTTGTTTCTGTTTTGCTTCGTTCGTGACACGTGTTTTCATATGCATGTGTGTCCTGTAAATTTCACGTAGTTGTGTAAACATTGAGATGTATGTGTATCAAAATGTGGGTATCAAAATGTATATATGATTGTGTAGACATTCGAGTGTATGCGTAATTACCCAATTTATGTACTTACTTTTTTCTTCCACTTCTTTTTTTATAATTTGTAAACTTTCTGGTGTTGATATCGCGTGTGTTTCGCACATGTTTCACTGAGACATCGTGCGTAGGAGAAACTGTGCTTTGTATGGCAGTAAAATTTGTTTGTCTTTTTATTACTTTCGTTAAAAGACCGCTTCCTTCAAGTCTTTCACAGGTTCTTTTATCTAATTCCATCAATGTTATTGGATTAGATTTGTTTTTGAATGGGGAACCCGGTGTAGCACATCCATGTTGTTATTCAGCGCGGGGCTCTCTCTCTCTCTCTCTCACTCACTCTCTTATTATTATTATTATTATTATTGTTGTTGTTGTTGTTGTTGTTGTTGTTGTTGTTGTTGTTGTTGTTGTTGTTGTTGTTGTTGTTGTTGTTGTTGTTATTGTTGTTGTTATTATCATTATCTTTATTAGCATCATCTTTCACTTGTTTCCATTTCGTGCCGAGTGTCTTCCTGACATCTAGGGCAGAAAAATGTACTGTATACATTGGTAGGCCATTAAAATAAACTTACCAGATTGTACATTTCCAGAGTCATGTGATAGAGAAAAATATGAAACAGGGAAAACGAAAAAAATACTGAAGTAAACAAAAATAAAATAAAGGGGAAAAGGAAATTTACAGCGACAATGCTCTTCTCAATATGTGTGACGGACCACTTAAGACAATCTTTTGCACTTCCTGCATGGATGGTAATCCAGGGATCATTCTTAAATAATTTTCAGTTCTTGATCATTCCAAGTGCTTCTATAACCACTGGTATTGTAACTGTCTAGAGATGCCACAGCTTTTCGAATTCGATTACCAAATCTTTATATTTTTCTGAGCTTGGTCATGTCAATAGATAAATAGACTTTATCGTTTTTGTCTTTCACAGCAATATCCGGTTTATTTGCCTTGATGATCCGGTCCATACAAATTATTATTATTATTATTATTATTATTGTTGTTGTTGTTGTTGTTATTATTATTATTATTATTATTATCATCATTATTATTATATGTTTGGAATTTGCGTTGTATTTGTACAAGTTGACTCCAAGTCTCATCCACAGACCTCAAGAGACAAGTTAGAAGTTCAGGTTGGCGTTAAGATTAAGGTGTTATATTTTTGATTTTGCACAGAGTATTGTTTTAAGGAATGTCTGTCATATCGATGAGGAGGCATGATTTTTGTCTGAAATCCTTCAATATAATGTCTGGTCTATTTGCATCTCTTTTTCTGTCGGTTTGAACAGTAAAGTTCCATTATTATTATTATGTTCACATATATTCAACAGAATAGACTGTTGAAAAAGAAAAGAATCCTAAAATCGGGCTACAACAAGTAACCAAGAGCCCTCCTAAGTATCTTAGCCGTCCCTAATAACACTGTTTTCTGGAGCTGTACTAAACTGGGTTGAATGTCTATTTCCGCTTTCCATCTTTTCATATATTTAGGAATAGTTCCAAATGCACCTATAACTACTGGGAAACGTCTTACTCACACTTTCCTAGCTATTAAATTACAGTCTCTGTAATTCAATAGCTAGGTCCTGGAACTTTGCTTTGTTTTTCCTGTACCTCTCATATTGATTTTTTTATCATTAGGGATTGTAAAGTCAATTATCTATCACTTTCTATTCTCTTTATCTACTACTCCCAAATCAAGCCTTCTAACTTCTATCACTCTGTCAGTTTGAGTGTTAACGTCCCACAACATCTTGTATTTCTTACTTTCTAGTACTTCACTAGTTTCATATTCATCCATTTATCAGCATGGTCAAATCCTAGCATTCAACATGGCTCCTAGTGGATTGCTCTTCCTAGATTGTCTTTTCTTGTATTCTTTCTGTGTCAGCATGCTACATTCACTTACTATAAAAGTAATACTTTTTGCTTTTGATTTACATAATCTACATTGGGAATTTGTTTGTTTCTTGTCTATCTTAGCTTTCATCCAATTAGTCCTTAATTCTTGATATTGTGCAGCTACTAACAAACTTTCTGTCTCCCTCTTCAGCTTTCCTGTCTGCAACCATAACCATATCTCACTACTTTTATTTGCTGCAACTATCTTAGGGAATCTACCATGCAACACCTTCTCCTGCCAGTCAGATAATTTCTGTTCTGTTCTTTGTCTTTTAACCTTGTTTGGGATTTTGGTTTCTCTATGTCTTGCTATTACTTTAGCAGCTTTAAAAAAACTTTCTTCAGTATTACCTACGTCGAAGTCTATATCAGCAGACTTCTACTGATATGAACCCTCTTCCGCCTTCTTTTCTTGGTAGGTATTATCTTGCTACTCCTGCCCTTTTTTTGAGTCCTCAATTCATATTGAATTCCTTCCAAGTTCTTCTCTCTAGATTTGGTAATTTAGTTTTTCCAATCTAAAAGGTTGCTGCCTATCCGAGTAACCATACAGCACAGGTATTTACAGCCTTCACTAGATTCGGATCATTTAGCTTTAACTTCATTAACTCCCTCAGCGTTCTGATGTACTCTTTCTCAATTTTCGTTTTCATTTCTTTAGTTAGTACTTTGTCAGATTCTAATACTCCTAGCTACTTATAACTCTCTCCTCTTTTCAATGATTTTAATGTGTGACCATCTGGTACTTAAATGCATTCGCTGTGCACTACCTGTCCGCTTCTCATTATTAATATTGCACACTATGACAATTATTGTTATTGTTGTTATAGAAGTAGTTTTGTTGCTGATGCTGTTCGTGCTGTTGTTGTTCTGAGTTCGAAATTCCGCCGAGGTCAACCTTGCATTTCATTCTTTCGGGATTGATGCAGTATCAGTTACGTACTATGGTCGATATAATCCTCACAATATCAGGCCTTGCACCTATAGTGGAAAGGATTATTATTATTGCTGGTTTGTGTTTGTTGTTATTCGCCAGGTTTATGCAGGTTCTTCTGCACTCTCACTGCCCCTCCACGTTTGAAAAGTGTGTGCACCTTTGTAAGTTTTGGAGTTCAGGAATTTTTAGCGACTGTCATACCAGTTCTGCTTTTCCGGGAATTCGATCTTTTGTTTCTGATCTTGTTTTACAGTTATGCCCGTGTTTTAAATATTTGCAATGTGATTTGTGTTATTTTGTTGGGTGGTGTTTGTGATATGAATATACTGTGTGATTGGTGTTACACATTTTAGAATCGAATGTTGAGTCAAGTAAATTATGTACTAAGCTGCATGGTCATATTATATTAATTAGCAGTTTTGGTTATATTATATTAATTAGCAGCATTTGTGTAATGTATCTCACGCGCGAATTGTTGCTGATAGTATTTAAGGCATCAATTATGTTGACTCGTGCGTTGCGTAATTATATTCGGTGTTATATATGTAGCGAATATGCTGTGTGTGTTGTTTTGTGGTGACTTCACAAAGGGTGTGCTGTATGAGTTGTGTAATTTCGCTGAATATTGGTGGTGGAATAAAGCATTTTGCTGAGATGGTATTATTTCTTGTGCTGTTGAATGGAACTTGTGTTGCGTAGAATCTATGTTGATCCAAACAAGGTTTTTGTTTGTTTGTTTGTTTTTTTGTTTTGTTGTTTTTTTTTTGCATTGTGTATAGCATTGTGGTTTGAGCTATAATCTGTACCTTTTGTTCATATATTTTATCATACTTAAGGCTCCGTTTCTTATTGATACTGCTTTGGCTTTCATGCCTCACCTTTTTATTTCAATTTTATTGTCCTGCTAATTTAAATGTTTCTTATCGTTTTGAATTATGTCCGTATCATTGATAATAATTTCAAATTTTGACAGCTATTTCGGAGTAAGGGATATGTCGACTTGTACTTATTTCATAAACCCTGGAAAGGATAAAAGGCAAAGTTGACATCGCCAGTATTTGAACTCAGAATGTTAAGACGGACGAATACTTATTAATATTTACAGTACTTTTATCCTTGCTGATTTCAATGTTGTAATTTTGTTGGTACTGGCGGGGTAGCAGAAACGTTAACACGCTGGGTGAAATGCTTAGCGGTATTTCGTCTGCCGCTACGTTCTGAGTTCAAATTCCACCGAGGTCGACTTTGCTTTTCATCCTTTCGGGGTCGATAAATTAAGTACCAGTTACGCACTGGGGTCGATGTAATCGACTTAATCCCTTCGTCTGTTCTTGTTTGTTCCCTCTATGTTTAGCCCCTTGTGGGCAATAACGAAATAGGTATTTCGTCTGCCGCTACGTTCTGTGTTCAAATTCCACCGAGATCGACATTGCCTTTCATTCTCTCGTGGTCGATTAAATAAGTACCAGTTACGCACTGGGGTCGGTATAATCGACTTAATCCGTTTGTCTGTCCTTGTTTGTCCCTTCTGTGTAGCTCCTTGTGGGCAGTAAAGAAATAAGAAATGTTAGCATGCCGGACGCAATGCTTTGCAGTATTTCGTCAGTCTCTGCATTCTGAGTTTAAATTCTGCCGAGGATGACTTTGCCTTTCATACTTTCGAGGTCGATAAATTAAGCCCCAGTTGCGTACTGGGGTCGATCTAATCGACTAACCCTCTCCCCCAAAATTTCGTGCCTTGTGCCTAATGTAGGAAAGAATTTTGTTGATACTATTCGTTTTTAAATACTATTGAGGTTTCTTTTAAAATCAGTGATATTTACACTTGACATAAGCATAAAATATACACAGCAAAAAAACTATTTTATACCCAAAATACTATTTTACAGTGTACAATCTTGTTCTCTTCAGTTGCTAATATTGTTTACCTTTTATTTGTAAGTGTTATTTTCCTATTAAACATAATTAGTCCACCTGTCTAGAGACAAACTTTATTTGCACAAAACATATACAGAAATAATGTAAATATAGGCAATTTTAATGGTTTCTCTATTTAGAATTCACAGGGATTCTGTAATAAGCTAGCCAAATCTTATGCATACACACAAACATTTAAATACACACACACACACACACACACACATACATATATATATATATATATATATATATATATATATATATATATATATATATATACGCATATGAAAATATATACATACGTGTGTGTGTGCGCGCACATCTTTATACGCATACACAAAATTTCATATATACTTAGATGCGTGCATACATGCATATCTAAATGTATTTCGACTCTAATCTTTTCTGCTCTTATAGTTCAGTAGTGCAACTCCTAGATTCTGTATGTAAACATTTCAGGAAATCTATTTATAAATTCCAATTTTGAACTCCATCAACATAAACATTTTCACTGTTCAATTTAAATGAAAGGTCGATGGCAAATGTCGAGTTCGATCATCACGGGCAATTCAGTAAATTCTTATAAACGAAATTTTCCCTCTCTCCTCCGTCTATCACTCCCGCCGCGCACACACGTGTACGTACATATACACACACAAACAACACACACACACACACACATATATTTTACTTATTTTAAGTCATTGTGGCCATGCTGGAGTACAACCTTGAAAAGTTGTAGTCGAACGAATTGACCCGAGTTCTTATTCTTTTAAGCCTGCTACTCATTCCATTGGTCTCTTTGCCGAAACGCTGAGAGACAAACAAATAAACATTTATATACACGTCGGGATTCACTCAGTTTCTATGTATAAAATCCACTCGCAAGCCTTTGGTCGACCCGGAGCTATAGTAGAGGACATTCGCCCAAGCTGCTACACAGCGACCTGCAACTATGTGGTTGGAAAACAAAATTCTTACCACACTGCCATGCCTACGCTGATATGTGATTATATTACTACACTTTGCAATATTTCTCATGCAAAGGCGCGAAACTAGCAGAAGCGTTAGCAGGCCGGGCGAAATGCTTAGCGGTATTTCGTTAGTCTTCGTGTTCTGAGTTCAAATTCCGCCGTCGTCGATTTTGCCTTTCATCATTTCGGGGTCGATAAATTAAGTACCAGTTGCATGCTGGTGTCGATCTAATCCACTGGCCCCCTTTTGCCTAGAGTAGAAAAGAATATTTCTCATGCAATATCTCATGCATAAACATAGCTTAATTTCGCGACAATACTTAATATTCATTTATTAGTTCCTATTTTCGCACGTGAAAGAGACGACATTTGAAAATTTAGCGTCTCTTTTCTTTCTCCCTACCAAATTTCTAACACGGTTTCTGGAACAAGCTAGTTTCTCTTATCTAGCGGTTGCTACTTCTAGTGCAACCCTGTTCCTCTTACCTCCGTATGGAACTGACTGGCATCTTTAAGTGAATGGCAATATATAGGTAAATAACGAGGAGAGCTTGCAGAATTGTTAGTATGCCGGGCAAAATGCTTAGCGGCATTTCGTCCGTCTTTACGTTCCGAGTTCAAAATCCCACGAGGTTGCCTTTGCATTTCATCCTTCAGGGTTAGAGAAATAAACATCAGTTACACACAGGAGTTGATGTAATCGACCTAATCCAGCCCCGATATTGTTGGTCTCGTATAAAATCTTGAAACTAATGTCCAGATACATATATGAGGCGGTGGGCTACCAGAATCGTTAGCACACTGGGGACGATGCTTAGCGGCATTTCTTCCGTTTACACATTGAGTTCAAATTTCACCCAGGAAGACTTTGCCTTCCAGACTCCAACACGTAAATCCTAAACAAAGGATAAAGAGCAGAAAAATGTTTTACGAGCAGAAAAATGTTTTACGAGCAGAAAAATGTTTGTATGTGTGCATGCTTGTATTATTTCAGACTACATTTGCCACGTGATCACTTACTTCCTACTTCACTAAGTTTGTTAAACCAGTCAATTCCATGTCGCTCCTCATATCCACCTCTCTGGCAGTATTTCTCGCACTAATATGTTTTCTTTGTGAATATATTTTCCTTCTCTCTATCTTTGTTTTTTTCAGTCCCAATTTCTTTCTGTCTGCTTCTCTCTCTCTCTCTCTCTCTCTCTCTCTCTCTCTCTCTCTCTCTCTCTCTCTTTCTTTTTTTTTCGATTTTAATTTCTTACCATCTACCCTTACTGATATATTGTTTGGCTAAATTATCGTAAATATTTACTGTAATACTTCATTGAATTATCTATGGTAACACACACACTAACACACACACACACACACACACACACACACACACACACACACACACACACATGTATGTCTCCATCACATACAGACGCATACATATTCTGATAGGCATTTCCCTCAGTAATGTGTGTAGTGCTATGCTTGGCCTATTGCCATATTTTTGAACTGTTGCAATGTTGTTTGATATTCCTCTTGCTGCTGTCGTTGTCGTATCTTTGCCCTAAATTCGTATAAATGACAAAATTCTGTCAAGTTGTGACTATCCACTTTATTTTTATTTTATTTTTTTTTACAGGGCGAAGAAGATATGAATACATCTTACTTTGTCTTTGTGTTCTTTGCCTTTGTGTTTTATTTTATGAGATTAGATTGTAAGGCGATAAATATTTCCATGAAATTTCTGAGTGATCAAGTAACCATATTTCTTTCTTGAAATTTAGGCCAATATTAGCTTACTTTTAGTTCTAAAATATTCGTCTATATGACAACAATATATTTAGCGGACATAAATTAATCAAGAAACATTTGAAAACAGGTTAAAGAAAGTTGAAATCTATCTACATGTTAGAAACTTTTGAAAAATCTTCATGCAGGACACGGTACAATCATGTAGCAAAATTAAGTAAATTTATAGAAAAAAAAACCTATTGGTCTTTAATACCAACTTTGGTTTCAGACTTTAGAACAAGCTCAACAAACTTGGGAGTGTGGACAGTCGATTGCATCGACCTCAATTTTTCAGTGTTACTTATTTTACCGACCCAGAGTGTACGAAAGGCAAAGTCGAACTCGGTGCATTTGGACTCAGAACGTAATGACAGGCGAAATGCTAAGCATTCTCTCTGGCGTGCCAACTATTCTGCCGGCTGGCCGGCTTCTTTAATCTTAATATAAAGGGAGCTTGATTTTAAATCACGTAATTGCATTAGTTTTATCATCTGTCCATATAAGTCTGCTATCAGACCGTTGATTTTTGTGTTGTGTGACAAAGCTGAGTTCTTGTGAACAACATATTTAGAAGCTATGAAAGAGCTCGGCTTTGTCTCACAAAATGAAATTCAACATATTGATAACTGAATTAGGATACAGAGCAAACAGGATGAGCACATGGCAGACAAATATCAAGTAGTAATGTTTGCGAAGGCTAGAGCACATGGTAAACAAGCCCGTAGATTTAGGAGGAGATCAAACTCAACATCAAAATCGTTGAAAAGACAGGGAAATCCATCGGATCACAGTTACGTAGGAAGTACACCTTCGAGGATACCACACGCACAAATGTGAACTGCATGGTATATAAGATTAACCCTGGCATTAACTGTAGAACTAGAATTTTAATCTACAGCATAGGGTGCTTGTAAAGACAAGAACACTTGCTGAGACTCCTAGACGCATTGCGGAGAGATTAGATGAACATTTCAGACAATATGACGACAAAAAACATTCCTTCATACTCTACCAACATGCCGAAAACCAACATAAAGGAATACTGCGCCCACTTGACATCAGCATTTTATCCAAGCACCCGAAGGATCCACCTCTCTGAAAAATACAGGAGTACGTCCTCATAAAAGAAACATCCCCCGAACTAAATAGGGAATACACGTAAAAGGTAGTGATACCCCTATCCCCACAGTATATACATACACACGTAGATTTGTTAGTAGACCGTCATGTAGACGAACATATATATATATATATGTGTATGTATGTATGAGTGTATATATATATATATATATATATATATATATATATATATATATATGTGTGTGTGTGTGTGTGCGTGTGTGTGTATGTATATATATATATGTATATATATGTCTGTGTGTGTGTGTGTGTGTGTGTATGTATATATATATATGTATATATATGTCTGTGTATATACATATGTATATATATATTTTATATATACATATATATATATATATACATATATATATATATATACATATATATATATATTATATATATTTATATATATAAGAACATTTTAGCGGACATGATACTCCATGTACAGTACAACAGTTTTTGTGCTCGCTTATGAGCTAAGGAGTGAAAACGATTTGGTTGGCTTTTTTCTACTTTCTGAAATAAAAGATATTTTCCCTACTATTAAAGGAGGTCTTTATATGGATGATGGTTTATTCGCGATCTATAGCTCATCACTACAACATATAGATAAATCTAGAAGAGCTTGAATAAAATTTGTTAAGAAATATATTTGTGGATAATACCACCAAAATACCTAATTTTTTGGAAGTTACCCTTAACTTAAAGAATGGTCAGTATGTTCCATACCATAAACCAGATAAGCTAATACAGTACAGTAATAGTAAGTAAATCTAACGAACCTCGTAGTGTCTAAAACGGTACCGAAACCGGGGTATTTATTAGAATATGAAACATATCAATTAACAAAAATATATTCAATAATTATGCTCCACCCCACTATATAATCTAGCATTCAGAAATAGCGAGTTTAACGAGGAAATTCATTACATACCTGACACAAATTTTAAAAATAAACTAAATAAAGATAATTTAGAAATAAATATTTAGAAGAATTACACCAATAAACAGTTTAAGCATAAACCATGTGTTTTTCGAAATAGGACTTGTAAACAATGTGTTAGTACTACTAATAATAATATTAACGATAATAAGAAATCTAGAAAACGGGATATAATTTGGTTCAACCTACCTTTTTTCTTCTAAGTTAGGACATCCCTAAATTATTTTATAAAATTATCGAGAAACACTTCCCACAAGGACACAAATACCACCCAATTTTCAACAAACTATGTTTGAAATTAACCCACTAAACTACTCCAAATTTAGGTTCAATTACTGCGGCAAATAACAGATACAAACTTAGCAATAATAATAGTGACAGTTTGAATGAATATCCTATGGGACCAAATTTTTGTGAAGCAAAATATAAGATTAATATATCGGATGAGGTTAGCGCTACTAAATCCTTAAGCAGAACATGCAACTTCAGCTCCCGGGAGTCATGTCCCTTAGGAGGCAATTGTCTGAGAAAAAACGTAGTCTACAAGTGAGAGGTAAACGCATTAAATGCTCTCCATACCATAAACCGGATAAGCTAATGCAGTAAATTAATATTAAATCTAATGATTCTCGTAGTCTCGAAAACGGTATCGAAACCGGGGTAATTATCAGAATATCAAACATATCAATTAACGAAAATATCAATTAACGAAAACCGGGGTATTTATCAGAATATCAAACATATCAATTAACGAAAATATATTCAATAATTATGCCCCATCTCACTATATAACCTAGCACTCAGAAATAGCAGGTTGAACCAGGAAATTCATTACATACCTAACACAAATTTTAAAAACAAACTAAATAAATATAATTTAGAAATAAATAATAAGGAGAATTAGGATAATTTATATAGAGAGTACCATCGATTTAAAAAAAGAGAGAGGGTATATAAGAATCCATTCATTAACACTAATATATTAAATTCAGCGGCATTAGCAACATATTAATCACCTCAAAGCGAAAAACACAGAATATAAATTGATGTGGTCGATAATCCACACCTTATTACACGCAGTTGGATCATAGCTTTATAGAGCAACATCGACTCGATCGTTCAGGTGAACGGTTTCTCTTTAGAACCGTTCTATACCAAGCGCTCGGTTCCCCAAGGATGTCCACTCCTCTCCTCCCTTCTGTATATGCTGGCTCTCTAACCCTTACTGCGGAATCTGGAGTGTATGAGTGGCGTCCCGCAAGATCTAGGTTATGGAAGATCAGTGACAGCATACACGGATGATAGCACCATCATCGTGTCTGAGGCTAAACTCCTACAGTGGGTAGGTAAAGCCATTAAAGACTACGAGGCGGTGAGAGAAGCGAAAATTAACAGGGAAAAGTCGGTCGGCTTGCAGCTCGGCACCTGGACAACTTCGAGAGGTCCCTAGCCAGGTAATGTTACCGGGCGGGGGGGCTTACCAGTTCATGATATAAACTCGCAAGGCACGGTGACTCATGCTCACCCACCTGCCAAAGATGTAAGCCGGACAACGAAACTTTGCCGCGCCGCACATTTGTGCAGTGTTCGGCGATTGCAGAGCTGTGTGTTTATGTTGAATGACTGCTATCACGTCTGGGAAGAGTACAACTGTCTTCCGAGTCAGTTATAAGGATTGCTCCACCTTCCTCTCTGAACGGAGAAGTAAAGGTTTGTTTTCTTGTAGTCGTAGCTCTAGCGAAAGAGACCATCTGGAGAACACAAATGAAAGGATTGGTGACAGGTATTTTCATCTTTGGCCAAGGACTGGTAAATTTTTGTTTTCTTTCTACGAAGGAAAATAAGGCTAGAGTGGAGGTGCCTGTCATCGAATACGTATAGTAAAAAATGGAAGCAGGTGATATACATGTTGGGAATGACAGGCCCTGCGTGAGTGCAAACCATAAAAGGTAAATAAAAAGGTCCAGCGGTCCATTGTGATTTCTTCTTATGGGGGGGGGGTATGAGAAATAACAGATATACGTCAAGAAACCATGCACAATTCCGAACTCAAGGTTGAAATCAGGAGTGTGATTGGAGGCATCGGGCCACACGTCTGTGAGAGAGTTATCAGAAACTTCGAGGAGCTCATAAATGTCTGCAGACTCAATGCAGGTGGATGTATGACCGACATTGTGTTCCATATCGAAACAGGAGGGATAACTCATTAGAAATATTCAGAATATAACCATGTGTATAATAAGTCGATTTAATTATTTACCTTTCAAATTTGGCACCCTTTATAGAGAGTATATAAATACATAAGATGGTATATAAATAGATAAATTTAATAATATAAAATACAAAAAATGTAAAAGTTTTATAATTTTATAAAATATTTCTTTACAAAATTATATAAAATGTATAACAGATGAAAATAAAGATAAGACAAGATACAAGAGCGCAAACCGTAAAGGTTTTTGACGGTGGTGCTTTTTCTCTGTGTTGAAGAGAATTAGCTATGCCAAATGGCTAAAAATATGTTTAATTCTGATCTGAGTGGGTCAGAATTGTCAACCTTGGAAGATGAACTTGCAAAGGCGGTCCACAAAATGGATAAAGTTTTAGAGGAGAAAAAGAGCTTTGCAAAAATAACAGAAGTTAAAACATGTGAAGTAGACCTAACGAAAATGTTGGATTATCAGAAAATGGCAACGAAAGCCGGTGGAGAAGGAAAGCTGTCACCACCAGAGAAAGTAACGGAAAGCATGGAAAAGAGAACGATTACGTATAAAGTAACTGCGGCAGAAAAAATAAAGTGGAACTCATGGAAATAGAAACGATAGAAAAGGCGTTAAAAACTGTAACGAAAGATGTAATATTCCTTTAACGAGGCAATAAATTCGGAACAATAGTAGCACAGTTCAAGTCGGAAGAGGTAGCAAAAAGGATGGCCATAATAACGGCGAAGACGGATAAAGTAGTCGCTCTACCATGTATCTTGGAAGAAGAACATCCAGGGTCAGGGTAGAAGGAATACCGCCTGATATGGAAGCGGCTTGGGTTGCAGCGGCTGTACTCATCGGAAGTGAGGAAAAAGTGTCTGTTATCCAAGCCACGTCAACTGAAGACGGAACGTGGAAGGGGAAATCATTGGAGGTGAACATTCAAAGTGAGAGAAAAACACTAGAAAAACTGGCTGAGACGATAACGTTAGGCGACATAAGTCTGAGAGTGTGGGTGGAGGGCAGAATCCCTCGCTGTTATAAATGTGGCCTGAGGGGCCACATTAGAGCGAGCTGCTCTCCAACAAGCAAAGAAACTGAAGAACGGCATACACAGGAGTTACTACAAGACAAACAACAGGAAAAAATAGAGAATACAGAAGAAACAATACCCGCGGAAGAAGAAAATAAGAAAGGGAGTGGAAAGCAAGTAAAAGTTCGAAAAGAAAAAGGAAGAATGTAGGCTTCTCACATGCAGAACCCCAAACCACCCAATGTCCATCCACACTCTCTTCGTCCCACCCTCCTCCTGCAGACACTATACCTACCCATTCCCCACCAACACGAAAACAAAAAAGAAGAACACCACACACAATGTTTTAGAAACTTCCCTCCCACTGATTGTTATGCATGTATTGTTTATTTTGAGGCAGAGAAAGAACTGCATGAGATAGTGGAGAAATGGGAAGATACAGTCTATGTGGACGTTAACGACGACGAGTGTGGAGAAATTACAGTGATGTTGATAACAGAAAGACATTTGGACAAAATTTTAAAATTCGATGATTTTGACGTATGGAAGGTTAATTATAATATGGACAAATTGCCGAAAGAAATTGGATACGAACAACTAAAAACACGATATGGTATAGATGTCATGAGGAACAGGCGAAAAGGCAAGTAAGTGATGTTACTTGATGGGGTAGATAACATCACTTCCATTTCTCATTTTTTCATTCTTTCATATTACCATTCGTTATTTTAGTTTTTCTTCTGACTTCATCTTTTTTTGTATTTTTATTTCCCCGAGTTTGTGTTTGTCGCGTTTGTATTGTCTTTATGTGTTGTAATATTCGACGGAAGATTCTTTGTTTCACCTTTTATAGGCAATAAAAAAATCGGTCCCAAAATCTAAGCAGTGAGTGCCAGTTACTAGGTCAAACAACCCTGAAAGTTTCATCCAACGATTCTTGAGACATCTTGTCCTCGGACAAACAAACAAAAAACATGGTATACATTGGTATATTGAAAAGAATTCTTAGATATGTTATTATTATAAATATCACGAACGCGGCGAGCTGGCATAATCGTTAGCACACTTTCGGTGTTTTGCAAGGTGAGTCATTTTTGACGGTATTTTCACAGTGTTAATATCGTTTATTTTGTTTCAATGTTTCAACACTTCGATTAATCGTTTTGTGCTGCTTTGCAGCAATTTGTGCTTCTCCTCCTCATAGAGGAGGGTCGGCTTACTGAAAAAATGTCTGAGGAAGACTACAGCTTTTCAGATATGTCGTTTTCAGAGGAAGGATTTTTGAAAACGGTCAAGAAAATGCAATATGCAATATGTTAACCGAAGGAAAATTAGCACACGCCGTGTTCGAGCAAGGAAGTCATTATTAAATTCCAAGTTAGCACAAATAATCGGGTGGTTTTGAGCGGTAATTTTTTGTTTCATGTTTTCCACATGTTTATTATGTTGAGTCGGTTCAAATGGTCAGCGTCGATAGTGACGGATGATCCAACATCAGCATTATCATCAGTGTATCCGTTTTGACCGCCTACGTAATTACAAGCAAAAGAGTACCGACGTAGTTTCACTAAATATATTTCAATCATATTTACATATACACACAGTGTATATGTGAATATACTCGGAGGCGAATAATATATGCACTAGCATGTTTAGTAAGAAAGAAGTATAAACTCTCACACAAATATGTATGTATGTATTTATGTAGGTATCTGTAGGACACATGACAGAAAAGAATTTAACTATCTTTATTAGAAGACGTAAAAATGTAAAATGCATTCCGTTGAATCTACTGACGACAACATTTCGAAATTAAAGTCTGATTCCAATGATACAATGCTATCTCGTTATTTCATCTAACTTCAATTACAGCGCAGATATACGTTTCTTGCTCTGTAACAGGTAATAGATTTTCTGATATATTGTCTCTCATTTCTAATGTAAAATACAAATTAAACAGGGCTTGTTATTGATTCTGTCATAATGTATTACATATCGGTATCTCGCTGGGAGTTAACAATGCGCAAATATTCTTTGGCGTCAGTTATGGAATATCCATGTACATGCTCAATGACATAGACTACGTAATTATTCAACGCTTTGCTCTCACTCTCACGTTTTGCTGAAGTGAATAGACACCGGGTTTAGCATAGACAAAACTGAAGACATCCTTGAAATCAAGATTCATTTCCGTGTCCTGTTGTGTTACTGACAGTTTCAATTTAATTCCCAATACAGAATTCTTAGCCAGGATAAACCTGATTCAAAAAGCACAGTAATTTTTTTAGACATCAATGTCGAATAGAAAACCGGCTCCCATCGGGAAAATACCCTGCAATATTTGCTTGCACCCCTTTATTTATTTGAGCATACATACAGCGTGGATACACTTTGCGTTTAATCCTTTTCAAATCCATACAATTAGAACAGATCGGCATAATAAAACATGGATTAGCGTTATCGACTATACGGTAAAACAATATTTTTTATGAGAAGGCAACTGTGACGATTAAAGTGATCAGATGAATGCGCAGGTTTAGTAAAAATTATTTACAGTTTTCCAAGATGATAACGAAGATGGAATCCTTTTGTCCTTTCAAAATCTAATTTTATTCTATTTTAAAAGAAAAGTGGAGCAGAGCAATAAAGTAGACTGATTACTTAGAGTTTTATAATAACTAATACAGAGGCCGTTTCATCATAACCAATATTTAATATGACCACGCAAATGGTATTGAAAACAGTTAAATAAAATAACTAAGTCTAGCTTAATAGTAAATTTTACTGCAATTAAATGTGTTCATCACGTTCAACTTCGACAGATAGTGAATGTAATCACATTTTACGATTTCAGTCATAAAATATAACCTTAATCTTACCATAGGTGAGTGAAGTGAAATGATCAGAAAGAAATTGATTCATTACTAATCACAGCTACCCTACAACAAATGAACGCATTTTATACAAATCCTTAAAATCATTTTCATTCAAAATATATGCATTATAATATTACTCTCAAATTTTGGCACAAGGCCAGAAATCTGGGGAGTGATTAATCGATTACATCGACTCCAGTATTCAACTGTTTCATCGACCCTGACAGTTTGAAAGGCAAAGCTGAGACTCTGCTGGCATTTGAACTCAGGGAGTAAAGTCGGAAGAAATGCAGCTAAGCATTTTACCTGGCACGGTATCGATAGCGCCAATTCACTACCTCATCTAAATATTGTAATGTTGAACATTTCTTTTGAATAAACAATTATAATGACTTTGTATTAATTCATATCTGTGTGTGTGTGTGTGTGTGTGTGTGTAAATGTGTAGAGGTAACACTCGAGTGAGTAGATATTTATGATAAAGAAGAACGAAAAAGCTAGTTTCTTAAAATTGGGTACATTTAAATTTTCCTTTATATAAATACATTTAAAGAAGAATGTTTTTTGTTTTGTTTTACATGTTTCGGTTTTTGAAAAACACTTATCAAAAATATGCACTAAAATGGAATATGTAGAGAGAAAAGAGCTATTAATAGAATTAAATTAAAATTAAGATTAACATTCATAGTTTACTTTACTTTTTCTGCAGGAGCACGTGGTAATTTCCGTTAATTTTCGTGAAATGACAAGTTGAACTGTCTGTGACCACAAATTACTACTACCTTGCAGAAAAACAGAAAAGTAAACTATGAAGGAAAGTAAATTATGAATGTTAATCTGATTTTAATTTTGAATTTTATTTTATTAATAACTCTTTTCTCTCTACATATTCCATTTTAGCACATATTTTTGATAAGTTTTTTCAAAAACCGAAACATGTAAAACAAAACCAAATCATTCTTCATTTAATGTATTTATGTAAAGGAAAATTAAAATGTACCCAATTTTAAGAAAGTAGCACTTTCTATTTCATATATATGTATGTATGTATGTATGTATGGGATCTAGTTCAAAACGGGGGCACCAGTTTTCATTTATGTTTTATGTAGTGTTTTTGGTACCGAAAGACTTTCAAACTTCGTATACTTATCTATTTTGTGTTATAGAACAGAAAAAAAATTTTGTATTGGAATTAATTTCATGTAAAAAAATTGTCTTATTTCGATAATTTCAACCAATCACTGACAAGTATTCAGCTGTTTACAGTTACTCCTTTGGCAGTTTAAGCGGTGTAAAGCGTATTTAATCTCCATTACTTCTGACATTTTGCAGAGAGGCAACACACGTGTGTTCGTTTTCCCTAACCCTAACTCTAATTGACTTGCTCCTTCCCTCAAAAACCAGGCCTTGTGCCTATAATAGAAAGGTTTATTAGCTACTGCCAATATTCTTCAGCCATTTTTTGACAAGGAAATAATAATTTTTATCACCGCCAGAATCGTTTGAGAATCGTTTGTTTACGTAGTCAGCACTTAATGTATTCGGCTGAATGGACGTCAGTCATTGGTTGAAATTACAGAAATACAACTCTAACATGAAATAAATTCTAATATAATAATTTTTCTTAAGAAGACTAAGAGAAAAAGAAGTTTTATATGACACATTCTACCAGTGTCCCAAGTTTCAAAGTGTTTCGTTAAGAAAATACTGGTGCCCCCGTTTTGAACTAGATCCTATGTATGTATGCATGTATGTATGTATGTATGTATGTATATGTATGTATCTGTGGTTGCGGTTGCACGGAAGTATATTATATATACTTTGGAGATTTTTTTCATGATAATTACATCCTGAAAATATTCCTACTTTTAAACTACCTGACTTCGTCATAGAAATATGAATTTTAATAATTTCCCGATATTGTTTTCTATATTTTAATAATCCTCCAATATTATCTTATAATCGACATTTATGATGTCTATGCTAACGACCTTCCAATGTTTAAGTTTATTAAAATTACCTTTGCGTGTCTTTGCTAGTAACTCTTAACAATCTTTATAATCGCATTTTATTTGGAACTCTTCCGTCCACTAATGATTTCAGACGAAGACTCGTTATCCTGCCCAGTCACGAACCATGATTTAGGCACTTGCCCACTAGCGTCATTCACTAAAATTAGTGTCTATATCTAATGATGATAAGTATATTAACCAGGAATATCAGCCTTGAGTCACACTTATATGTAGATATTTATAGATGTAATCATACGCGTTTGAAGTTCTCCAGTAATAAATAAAATAATTCTTAAATAAATAATCTATTTATATGAAACAATATCAATTGCCCTTGAAGCTACTACTTCTATCTGAGGAATCAGGAGCATATACCTCTAGGATAGGATAGCAACATATCTACACTTGCAAAATCTGTACATTGGTTAATCAACATAGATTTTTGGCATCCATATCCTTTTCACTGACAATTTCCTTCTATACAAGGAATCACAGTTTCTACATTATCGAAACAACAGCCAAATCACCGCACCATTTCAAATTGGAAGAATGTATTAAAGTGTAACGTAGGTATATTATGTCAGAAAAACATGAATAGAGTTATATCCTAGGTTATCTAATCAGAAAAAAAAAACTCAGTAAAACATCATTGAAGTACTCGTTACATGCAGGCAACTTGTAGTAGTTTATTAGATTCTGATTGTACCTAAATTGTTGAGCGTTAATGCAAATTAGATTGTTACATGAACACTTCGAAGGTCAGATTTTGTAATTTCTTGTCTGGAAAAGCTTTTTGGCCGACTCGACACTACATTAAAAAAAGACTCTTATTCAGGGTACCGCAACAGGCTAAACAACATATTCGCAAAGCAATCCTCTTAACACAGAGCTACGAATTTATCTACCCACACATTAACTAACTAAGCGGTGACATGCGAGATGTTTTCAAATTATCCCACCCACCGTCATAACGATTTTTTTATAACTATATTATCTCATTATACTTCAAATAATGTTGGTTAAATTTCTTCAGTTTCGTATTTTCCAGCACTGCTGAGCTAATTGTGCAAAATGTACAGGCATTAACAATGTCCTGCACTCTACAATCTCTCAGTAGAAGCAGTTATACTTCATAAAGTTTTCCTTCCATCTTTATGCTGTAACCCAAAATCTGTATATTACTTTTATAGTGAGGTCATACACAATTCTATTTTATTTTGACTAAATTCACGATATACAAGTTTTTGGTACATGAGAATCGTTTGTAACAATGAGAGGTAGTAATTTTCAGACGCCCGTAATTTCCTTTTACTTTGATTTAATGTTGCATTTCTTGATTATTCTGTCTTTCATTCACATATACAATGGACGTCAAATTATTATTGGCGTCTAAACTGAGAAGTATTTTCTTTTTTTTTTTCCTTTTTTCTTCTAATTTTTGTTCATCAGTTTATTTTTCTATCTTGAGTTACTTATAGAATATAATTTTCTTTCCTTTTTTTTATATGTTACACTATTTTACTGTCCATTCCAGCACTTCCACCGTGTACATTATATTGACAGATAAATATGAGACATGTTTGATTTATTATTTGTTGACAAGATTCATTATTTACACGTAGACTTTCTCCGAGTATTATCTTTGTATATCAATCATGATATTGATGTTCTTTGTTCTGTGTGAGATGATTTTTTATGCGTGCAATTTTTTTAGTTTCTTTAATGTATTTTATTATCAGGCTCGGCAATGTCATTTTTCACTAACACTATTTGCGATGTATTTATTTGTGTGATATTCTAATACATAATCTGTTGACAGTTTGTGACTCACGAGTGAAAGATATCCACTGATTTATCCTGTTATTTTGTTTGTTCGTTTTTGTGAATGTGGTGGTGATGCAGGATTTTTTTTTATATGTTGTTAGTAGAGAAAATATTAGTGTGTAGTATTGTTAACAGAGATAATATTAACATTTGATGTTGTTATTTGGGAAAAAGATCGGATTTGGTAACAGTTGTAGAGAACAGGTTATTATTTGTTGTTAGTAGTAACGAAGTGAACAGCATCTGACATTGTTTGTATAGCAGATATTAGCAGTTTGGTATTGGTACTATCGAAGAGGCCCGTCTTTGATAATGGTAATAGCGAAGAACATAACATTTGGCGTTGGTAGTAAAGATATTAGCATTTGTTGTTTGTGATGGTGAAGTGATTAGTACCAGGTATTGTTTATAGTGGAAAAAGATAGTATTTTATATTGGTATCGGTAAAGAGGTTAGTATTTAGAATTGGGAAAGGTGTGTAAGTTAGTATTTAGTACTGGTACTAAAAACACTAGTACTTGGTATCAAAAATTATTTTGTGATCCTCCTAAACCAGAGGAATATGTGCATCACTATAAAGATACTGTCTTTCTATTTGAAGAGAAGGTTGAATATGACTCTGGTTTAAAGCTACGATCAAATTAAATCAATGATGTCAATTATTACTACTGCTAAAACTACGGCTGATTTCCTTTACAACTTCAATTGTTTGAATGTTCTTTTATATAACATTATTCCAAAAAATCTCGTGTTTTATCTGGTTACTGTTGGATTTTCTCTACTTTTCTTCGCATTGAATTATAGTTTTCGATATAGTAGAGATTAAGAGAACTTAGTAGCTGACTTTATGTCACATATTCAGATAAATTTAATCCATTATAGAGCACTATTCCTCTAAATCTATAATTTATGTTCTTACAATTGTTTTTATTAACTGTCTGCATAGACTGATCTTGTATCCTATATTGCAATTAATTGGATGGCTTATGGACTTTGTGTTGTATTTTTCATAAATATTGTCCCTCAATACGTTTAAAAGTAGTATGGTGTTAAAGTATATTCTGTAATGAATTAATCACATGCTTCGACAGTTCCAGTCTCTCCGCATTCTATTCAGTAATTGTTCAGTTCACAAAGATATTCCTGCTAATCCGTATCGCTCATTCTTCTCTCTGTTGTCTGAACGAAAATCATAGTCTGAGACGGAAAATCAGAGTGACACATCATGGTTAGAAGAAAATGTCTAATAATAGTTAGTTGCCTGAAGAGAACAATATAAGTGTGATGATGGGTCTTACTGTGGCCCAGTATCGGACGATAAGGAAACCAATAAATCTATCGTCACTGAGAGGATCCTGATAACATGTGATGATCAGAGTGTACACATGGTTTACAAATTGAGTAACGTTTGAATATTCGTCTATATTTCCACATCAGGTACTGTTAGACAATAGAATGGATCCTCTCAGCGACGATAGATTTCTTGGTTTCAATTGAAGAGCTTTTCACTTTGAATGGCTGTGAATAACGGTAAAAACAGAGTAGAGTGGAAGGGGTATTTTTGAAAGCATTTGACAAACACTGCGAATTTAGAAAGTTTGGGGCGGGGTTGATGCTATCATCATTATGATGATTCTATGAAATCAACAGAATTCACTGAGAAAAAGGATTGGGTGACAAAAATGCAGAATGTAAACAAGAATCCTGATGAAGCAAGCTGTGTAACGCAAGGAAGTTTCCTTAGGGTTTCAGATGACTTTTTAGTTGAAAATCTTTAAGAATTATGAGCGGGAACATATAAGTATATTTCTGAATTTATATATTTAAATATGCACGTGTCTCATCGCTCTGATATCAGCAGATACATGGTCGATTAGACGAGCGCATTTGTGCCTATGATATCCTGAGTAATAAATGTGTGAGTAATTAAGTTTTTGATATAAATGTTCAGAGCTCTTTTCTTTCCTTTGTACACATCCTTCTACATTGAAATATAAAACCGCAGTAACTCATTGCTAAGTTGTTGGGGGTATTTTCTGTCGACCAGTCGGTATAATCTATCCTGAATGATTTAAATTTATATGAATTAGTGGCAACTGAATCAGATTTTGGGCAGATCGTCTAGTAGGAACGGTTTGGATCTTAAACTCAAAATGTTCAGCAAACTACAGTTTTACCACTGTGGCATGTAATTATTAAACCCTCAGATTTACATATAACTAACTGTTCCTGATGTGGAAATATAGACAAATATTCAAACATTACCCAAATTGTAAACCATGTATACACTCTGATCATCACATGTTATCAGCTTAAGGAAGAAATTTAACATTGAGTACTATTATATTGAGTTCAAATATTTTCATCTTTCCGTGGTACAGAAACAAACTACCAGTTAAGCGCTAGTCAATACCATCGAACAATCCACTTCCTTCAGAATTGCTGGCATTATACCTCAATTTAAAAAAAAAAGAAACTATATATTCCCTTTCGGGTAAAGAGTATCAGTATACATCATTCAAGGCAAGGTCAATAATTAGAGGAGGGCACGATAAATTTCTAGTACTTCATTTTATCGACCCCAAAAGGATGAAAGGCAAAACTGACCTCAATGTTATTTAAACTGAAAGGGTATATATCCGATTCTCATGGCCTTCTAGCATTCGCGAATCCTTTATTCTCTCTCTCTCTCTCTCATATATATATATATATATATATATATATATATATATATATATATATATATATA
>NC_068983.1:125013675-125019627 GCF_001194135.2 Octopus bimaculoides | reverse complement strand
GTTGCCAGTGCCCCTGGACTGGCTTGTGCGGGTGGCACATAAAAGACCCCATTTCGAGCGTGGCCGTTTTCGTGCGGGTGACACGTAAAAGCACCCACTACACTCTCTGAGTGGTTGGCGTTAGGAAGGGCATCCAGCTGTAGAAACTCTCCCAAATTAGATTGGAGCCTGGTGTTGCCATCCGGTTTCACCAGTCCTCAGTCAAATCGTCCAACCCATGCTAGCATGGAAAGCGGACGTTAAACGATGATGATGATATATATATATATATATATACATATGCATGCATGTATTTATTATGTGTACGAGAAAAGGGCTGTTTAGAAATAAGTAATTCAAAAAGATGTTCACATGCTTTCATTTAAAATTGATTGTAGAGCTCATCATAAGGAAAAAATATAGCATGTACAATGCTATATTCCTTGTTGAAGCATGTTCAGATTATTTTCATTTAACAGACTGAGGCCCTTTTTACTTCCACATACGGTCTTCATTTTGCAGTTTTAAACACTACATCGGAACAGCAATGTGTGCTTTTTATATTTGCTATCTTTTGTAAAACAGGACATTATTAAATAATGTGAAAATAGAGAAACAGACAACTTTAAAAATAAACATTACCCGAATTAAAAATATATTTTCATTCCGAGATTGTTACATTGATAATCATTAACAAAACATACGGAACGAGCAAGAAAACAAACATCAATAAATTTAATTTCTTCAAAATAACAATATACTGTTTTCAAACGTAGATCGAAATTCAGTAGAAAATAATATATTTATTATAAAGTAATTTCTTCTATTTCACATATCATGCTGACGGATAACAATACGTATGTAACATCGGCTTTTTAAAATTGCTTAGCTTGAAAAGAAGCAACTATAAAATCATTTAACTGCTCGTGTATAGTGATATTCTAATCAACGTTAAGATAATTGAAATTCTAAGGTTACGTCGAAGTGAATAATACACATGTTAAAATTTATAATGTTCTATTTGTTTTGTTCCCCATGCCGATAAAGAATTTGGATCTGCTACCGTTAAGAAATTGGCTTCTTCACTACATGCTTGTGTTCCATTCTCAGTACATGGAACCTTCCGGAAGTGTTTTCAACGATAGTCTAAACCGGGCCAAACACGTGAGAGTGGAATTTGACGAAAAAAAAAGCAACTGGAAACACATCATATAGACAAATTCTGTCCGTGAATCTGACTGGTATCAAGCGGTAGAATTTATCAGTCACCGACTTTAATCACATTTCTTCCATTTGTATTGTTAGCGAGGCTCCACATAGTTGTAATCAATCGATGTTAGGTCTCTCATTTAATAACTCCCTACTGAGTG
Source organism: Octopus bimaculoides (assembly GCF_001194135.2). NCBI lineage: Eukaryota > Metazoa > Mollusca > Cephalopoda > Octopoda > Octopodidae > Octopus > Octopus bimaculoides. The sequence goes on along the minus strand of NC_068983.1, from coordinate 125,018,278 downwards.
CCTCATCGTGTGATGAGCTGGTTGATGGGGTTTGTCTTTCGTCCTCTGATTACAGTTATTAAAAACTACACAACATAACCGAGTTGAAAGATACAATTTTTAATATAGACTAAAGATATAAATTTGACTATAGATTACTTAGTATGTTTATCTGTATGAAGATAAACATGCTGAACATACAGGTAATATTAACGTCAAAACTTTTAAGAAGGTACTTTATTTAATATCACCCCTTTTGTATTCCTTAGAAGACAATGAATGTTAGCATACGACAGTCCATATATGTAATCGCTTTATCTGCAAGAAACAGAACAAATTTCACTCAAATCACATCATACTGTCATAATTTGAGAATTGTACATTCCGTAATGTCATAGCAGTACAGAAAATGACAGGTTGATCGCTTGTAGAAAGTTTAGTGGGCATGGTGTTAAACAACAATAGAATTCAGTGGTGTGCAAATTACGTTCGCTTTAGTGCATGTATACCCACGTAGTTAAGAGATGCACAGCATTGATATAAAAAAAAAACATATCAGTCACTCATAAGTGAGTATGACTTGATAGCCTGTACGATTTTTTCGCTAAATATTTTAGGTGCAGTTATTGTTGCGACAAAACACAGATACGTCATCTTTTTACTCTTCATCCGAATGGAATATCTAAGATGTCGTGACCGGAGGGCAAAGGGCGGCGCCAGCTTTAACTGAGTGCTTTTATAAGCTAAGTCGACTCGAATGAAACGTTCTGCTCAAGGACACAACGCTTAATCGGCCTAGGAATCAGACCCATGAATATGTAATTTCAATAGATATACTAACAACTAGGTCACGGGAGTACTGACATATGAAAAAGCTTTTAGATAGCAGAAAAAAAAATCTGTAACATAGCCTTCCTATTTAAATTTCCCTAACAGCCAAGACGACTATCAATGTAATATTTCGTAACAACAAAAAGTAGCATTTGATACTGATTTCAAATAAAAGTAACATTTGATGTTCATTTCTAATTTTGACAGAAGGCCAACAATTTCGTGGGACGAGGTTAAGTCGACTACACCGACCCCAGTTTTCAACTAGTATTTATTTTATCGATCCTCAAGGATGAAAGACAAAGTCCACATCGGAAACATTTGAACTCAAAACCTAAAGACGGATGAAATGCCACAAAACACTTTGCCCGGCATTTTAACGATTCTACCAGATCACTGTATTTGACAGCATTTAATATTAAACAGCGAATAGTCTTTGATTGTTGAAAGTAACATAGAGTTAACAGTTACACTTTTAAATAGCAAGAATAATGTCTTCCATCTCTTCCTCGCTGCCATCACAAAATCGCGAAAGTGAAGATGAAAAAGTGCCACTAGCAGCTATTTAATCGGGAGATAGAAAGCCTAGAAATATTGATGGAATTAAGAATGTTATTGTCCCAATCTAAGCATAAAGAACGGATTAGGAATTATGAAAAGAAGAAAAAGCAAGGAAGTAGATTCAGTATAAACGCAGTCGTGATTTCAATATATATATATATATATATATATATATATGATACAGAAAGTTAGATAGAAAGAAGGAAAGCATAGCACTGTATTAAATTATTAAAACATGAGCTTAGTAAATTTCAATATGCCAGTTGTAATGGAAATCGATTTCTGAGCCTAAGAATTTGCGTTTTACATTCGTCACGATTTTTCAGAGTCAACTAGCAAAAGTAAATCGATTCGATTGTGTAAATCCAATGTTTTGAATTTCAAACACTTTTCTTAACACCAACTGCATAAATACGAATCTTATCATTCAACATAAAAGAATGGAGAAAAAACATGAACAAAACAGTCTGAAGGGATACGTCGGGCACCAAATTAATATTAGATCATGACAAATCACAGATACATTTATATACTCAAATGTATACTCAAATATACACACATAGATGCTAAAGGTAATTTAAAGATGATATGGTAATTCTAATATAATCATGTTTCACTGTAGTAATATTACTAATAAACGCAACGCCAAATTTGCCAAATTTACCATTGTAACCGATCAGCCATTGGTGTCTTAAAAGATCAGCACAATGTAGAATTTTGCAAAATCCAATAAGGAAAAAGTTTAATGACTATCTTCAAAAGGGTCATACCAACAACATAGAGTACTCTGCCAACTTGCTGAAGCAGCTAAGAAAGGCAATCAAGACCAAACACTGAAAAAGGGGTCTTGTTTCATCAAGCGCACAAATCCTGTGACTGTGACTTTGAACTGGTTGATCAAACTTCCTTTTCTAGTTATTTCAGGTCATCTGTCCCCAACATGTGAAAACACTTGGCTGAATAGCAGTATCGCAGTGATTATGTCATATTGAAAATGAACGACTGGCAGTTCCTACTATCGTCAGAGACATTAACAGATCAATGAGTGTTGTTCCAAGAATACTCAAGCTTTATGAAGACTGTGACTGATCATTTGAACGAAGTTTGACTTTATACCCATTCCCCTGCCACTAATCCTCTCATCAGTATGATGAACTGAAAAGTGAGGTTAGCCTTTGCCAATGAGCACGTACTTTAGACGGATGACAACTGGTCGCGTGTGTTCAATTTGGTTGGCTGTGATAGTATAGAATACTCGAGACGTCGTAAAAGTGAAAGATTGCTCCCTTAATGCGTGAAAAAATCGGTGAAATTTGGGTGTTCAATGGTGTAGGGAATGATTTCTGCAGTAGATGTTGGGCCCTTGATCCAGACCCATGGTATTGTGAGTGCAGTCATATACAAAAACATTTTGCAGCATGTTGTGCCAGCTATGATGTCATTTGAAACACGTCAGCCAGTCTTTATCCAGGATAATGCACCTTGTCACAGTGCTAAGATAGTTAAGGAAGTGTTTCAGTCTGAAAACATTATTGTGATGCGTTGGCCAACTCAGAACCCTGTCTTTAATCCCATTGAACACTTATGAAAGATACTTCGTGATAAGATCACAGAGCCCCGACCAGCCAATATTACAATTTTGTAGGAAAAGCTTCAGGAAGGATGGAATAAAATTACGTCAAAACAATGTGAGAAATTCGTCAAAACTGTATATGTAGATGTGCTGAAGTCATTAAAACCGTAGGAATGTACATATTTTATTAATGTATTCATGTCGATTGTAAAAATTTCTCGCAAAATTTTGATTTCTTGAATTTTGAGTCATACGTCCATTTGTCCATCTTGTATTTTTCAAATACTCATTTTTTTATAAAAGATTATTTAGTTATTAATCACTTCCTACAAAAGTTATTGTAAATAATGAACATACTTTAAAATATATACAATAAAAATCCCATTCGGAAATATGAAGTAGAAATGTAAATTTGTTATTTTAAATTTTTGTTCTCTAATTTTGGCCACTACTGTATAAACAGGATGTCCATTAATTACGTTTGGAATCTTAAAGGTCAGAAAAGATAAAATATAATATTTCAGCAATTTTCATTGCGAAACAGGCTAATATACAACGTTTTCTCAGAAACATTCAAATACTACCACTTGGGCTTTATTGCTTGCATGCTATAAATAGATACAATAAAGTTTGGAAGATATTTTTATAGATATTTGTGAGCATGTGTTTGTATTTGCATTTGTATGTGTGTGTAAGCACTAATATATCATAAATTCTTCACCATTTTCTCTTTCGTGCTTTGTCTTGTTATTATAATCATTTTCTCCTTTTTATTCAATCATTCCTTCTATGTTCTTCGTTCTATCTTTCCGTTTAATATTATTCATTTTCTATCAGCTGTAGAACATATATTTTTCAGCGTGCGATAATAATGAATGCTGTATTTTTCTTCGATTTAAACATTCATTTAGATTTCTATTGCTATTGATAGTTTAGTTATTTATCATATGAAATATTCGTTATGGAAACATTTGTGTGGTAAGAAGGCGGCGGGCTGGCAGAAACGTTAGTACGCTGGACGAAATGCTTAGCGGTATTTCGTCTGCGCTACGTTCTGAGTTCAAATTCTGCCGAGGTCGACTTTGCCTTTCATTCTTTCGGAGTCGATTAAATAAGTACCAGTTACAAACTGGGATCGATACAATCGAGTTAATCAGTTCATCTGTCCTTGTGTGTAGCCTCTTATGGGCAGTAAAGAAATAAGAAGCTTGCTTCCCGACCACGGGGTTCCGGGTTCAGTTACATTACGTGGTACGACCAAAGCCTTGTGAGTGAATTTAGTATATGGAAACTGAAACTAGCCCCTCGTATATATATATAACAAACTTTAATTGCAAAACAAGCAACCTCTATGGACTTCCAAAAATCCACAAGAGCAAAACTATTTCTGAAGCTTGCAAAAAGTCCACTTCCACCTGCATCACTGTACCACATCCCACTGATCTCAAACTAAGACCAATTGTGGCAGGCCCAAACTGTGAAACACACAGATTAAGCAACTTTATCGATATCCTCCTGAAACCAATACTTCACCACATACCAAGTATTGTTAGAGACGACCTGGACCTACTAAATCATCTACCCAAACATACCGATAAAGACATTTTCATTGTTTCCTTTGATGTAATAATTTTTTACACTACGATCCCACATCAATAT
>NC_068983.1:124996056-125006869 GCF_001194135.2 Octopus bimaculoides | reverse complement strand
TGTGTGTGTGTGTGTGTGTGTGTGTGTGTGTGTGTGTGTGTGTGTGTGTGTGTGTGTGTGTGTACTGGGCATTTTCTGAAGAAATCCTTTAGAATTAGGAATCACTCCCCCGATATGATTTATTCTAGAAATAGAATGCTGGTTGATTGTTAGTATATTCTTATATGCAGTTGCCGTACCTAGTACTCCGATACAGTAGATCGTTTGACAGTTGAAGGAGGAAGGTGATTTGATTACCATATATGATAAGTTCGCTAGACGTGACTTGGTCCTGCAGATTTATTGCTTTACTTATTTTGTGAAACTCTCACCCTTAATCTCTTGCAATAATGGTGGAGCACTTTCTTGCAAATTATCTATTTCACGTGGGAAATTGTTAATAAAGTCATGTGATATTTTTAGCGCATATTGGTTGAATCGTATAATTTGGCAGAAGTAATTGATAGTATTCCCAATTCTGTTGGCATAGAGATATCGCAAATGAGCTGAAAGAATTCATTTTTACTATTTTGTAAGTAATCTTACTTTTTCTTTCAATTCAGTAATTAATCATTGATTTCTTCAAATTCCCAAGTCATCGTTATGTTTCAGATTACGAAATTCGAATTATTTATCTTGATCAAGTTTAAATTTACGGTTTCTGAAATCAAGTTGCTTTCTATGAAGTGAGACCTTTCTTTAAAGATGAAGCAATAACCCTTAATCAAAATTGCAAAAAAATGGTCCCACTCGACAATCGTTGCTGCATAAGGATCAAAGTATTTCACATTCAATTGCTACTCCATCATGTCATGTAAGTTTTTGATTAATAAGTCCAACTTAGTTTTAAAGTTTGTTACAATCATTTGATTGCGACAACGATCACCAGCGGGTGAAGTTTGTCTTATATATTTCATTACCGTGAGATGACAAAACAATGTAAATGTTACTGTTTACAGTTGAGATGCATCTATCTTCTTTAACGTATGCCGTTTTAGCTAAACACGATATAAGTTATTATGAACTGAAGCACCAAACAATCTTTAAGAGCTATCAGCCCTTTGCGTTGCAATCACTTCTCCAACGTTCTCTGTTGATATTTGTTCATAGATTTTATAACTTTGGAAGAACATTAATGTCCGAAAGCACAAATAGAATGATTTTCCCATCAAGATTATTAGATATTTGCGCTACGTTCCTTCATTAACCGAAAACATTTATGGCTTCTTTATTGTCCGCTTAAGCACTGATGGCAGCAAAAAACTTTTTTTCAAGTGAAAAATCTCAACTTTAATAACGCTCATGCTAATGGAGATTGCATATATATTGATTTTCATCACCACATTGCTTTACTTTTGCAGTGAAACCAAATCTATGTAGATACAGTCCACCTAATAATGATACCTTAAGAACCAAAGAGTAATTTCGGTCTCAATAAGGTTATCCCCACCTCTCAGTTATTCTCGTTTCAATTAGTGTCTCAACGTCTATATCGAAATTCAGAAGTTTACATCCGACAAGACGTTTGCGTCGTTCAGTTTTCTCAGAAGTCTAATGCTCCAGCTTTCGCATTTCATGTTCCAATTATTAAAAGCACTCTTGTATTTGTTTTGTTGCTTCAGCTAATAAATGTATGTCTGCTACAGATTCACAGTAAGATAGAATAAAGACACGCGACATTTACGAAAATTAAGCTGTACCTCTCTTTAAATAATGCGAAGAGTACTGAGATTTAACATGCCTGCTCGTGCATGGATAAAGATTCATGAAAATAGAAAATGATAATAATAATAATAATAATGATAATAATAATAATAATAATAATGTACAACGTGTAAACAAAGTATTGAAAGAAAAAAAAACTGATAGATCCAAAACCGTGTTATGGTTGCGGAACCCTGCAGTTTAAGAAATATTGCACCTTTAAAGACAAGAAAATGATTTAAGTGCGGTAAAATTGGACAGAGGCAGTCAAGAGGTTCCTTGAAGAAAAATGTAAAAAAAACGAGAAAACCGAAAAACGTCTACTCAATAAAAAATAAATTATACCCTAGAAAACCGAACATTTGTGTCGGTAAAAATAAATGGATTTCAGACGAAAATGCAATTGGATACTGGTTCAGACGTATCGATATTTAATACGCAACATGGATTAAGATAGGAAGGCTGGTATACAAAAAACTACTAAGATAGCTCACGGTGTGTCAGGGGAACGAGTTCAATTCTTGGGCGAAATTTCGCCAGAAATAAAACTTGAAGAAATGACGCGGAAAAGTAAAATAATGAAATTAAAAAAAACAATGAATTTGTTCGGGACAGATTTAACAAGAATTTGACCTGCGGGATCTACCATTGAATACATTATATAATAAGGTGAATGTGTCACAGTTCGTGTCAGATAATGCGTCCGAAAAATTGAAATTAAAATTAAAGATGTACCCTGATGTGTTCTCGACGGAAATCGGAACGTGTAAAAAGATCAAAATATAGTTTGAGTTGAAAGAAAATGCGATGCAGTTGTTTAAACCGAAAAAGAATGTGCCTTTGGCGGCGTTAAATCTAGTTGAGAAGGACCTAAAAAGATTGGAAGAAAATGGAGTTAACTGGAAAAGTAGACAACTCAGAAAGGGACGCTCTACTGTATATATGAAAAAGAAAAACAATTTAGTTCTAATTGTACTTTAAGTCATTTATCAGTTAGACATCTTTTTCTGCGACATATATAGCAATAAATTATTTAGCTATCAAGTCAATGGTGATTACACGCTCGCATGAAGCCATGGACACTATTACAATGTCACCGCAACCGAGAGGGCAGTTTTAATTACGATAAAAATTTAAAAAAGGTTAGTAACTTTGAAATTATTTTATTTATATATATTCCCCTTTCGGATTCACACACTAATTGCAACGGTCCTTTAATTTTTTTCTAAGACCTGTAGAAGAACTCGGAAGGGTGGACTACAACCAGGACTTTCGTGCCACCCTCAAAGCTAGGAACTTGCAGTAGCTCCCTCGTACATATATTTATATACACATTAGAAGTAGAAATAAATGAAATGAGAAAAGAAAGTAATTATGTTCCGGCAAGGAATCCTATTTTCTGACCAAAAAACGTTCACTTCGACTGTTACTCCAGCTGTCTGAGTTCTGTTCTTGACACACTCCGCAATGCAGGGTAAATCCACAGAGAATGTTCAAATTTGGCAAAAAATTCCACACAAAATTTCACAAGAATTGAAACAATTCAAAAGTTTACCTTCTTCGTAATGGTAAATCCACATGCAGAATTAAATTGGCAAAAATGCCACACCAAATTTCACGAAGAAATTTTCCCCCTTCGTCGCTGTGTTGTCACGCCCACCCACAACGACGAACGAGGAACACAGATTTTTCTCGCAAAGCGAGCAACAATTTAAGTCGCCGAAAGCAGGCAAAACTGAGCTGGGTGAATTTACTGAAAAAAACAAACAGCAACAAACCCCTCCCAGCTCAAAAAACAATTTCACCTACCTCGGTCGACTTTCACAGTTCAATTTTTGGACGGCGTCGAGCGACACACGTCCACACAGTTCTTCAGGTTGACAGGAAGTACCGCCAACGCACAAGACCGGAAGTCAAGGGTAAGCGAGCTACTTACCACACAGCCACTCGAAAATAGTTTGAGATAGAAGAGTAAAGTAAGAAATAAGGTATATTCAAATAAACTACATTTTATATCCAACGTTTATTTATAATGTTATCTGTGCGAAAATTGCGTTCCAGATCGAAATAGACACGAAATTCATTTTCATCTCGTGAGTATATTTCATTTTAGAATTATAAATATTAGAACAACTTATCAATATTTCAATTTGAAAGTTAACTGCAGCCAATATTTTGATTTTCAGGAAGAAAATCAATACATTACATAATATATAAGTATGTTCTAAATACATCTTAGAAAATTCTCTGGTGGTGTTCGATATAAGATGTTCACAGAGAGTAAGAGCATTATACATACATAATTACAGGCATATACATGCATAAATAGACAATATATACGTCTAGTACACTGATGTATATCTAATAACTGTTTAATACATATATAAGGGACATAAAAATGCGTGTATATGCATAAAATTTAGCGTTTTAAGTCGATGATGAGTAACGAAATTATAAAATGTGTATGGTATGAAGCACCTACATACAGATATACAGGGGTTGGACAAAATAATGGAAACACCAAGCATCATAGCATCATAATTTTGGAATATCTATAAAACCGACAAAATCTTGTTTATTTTTATGTTTCTTTGATTTACTATTTTTAGTCTTAATATGTTTTGCTAAAATTGCTGTTTCTTTTGAGTTATCATCAGAAAAGGGTAATTAAAAGTCATTAAAATGACAGATATATTGGACTTTCAAAGAGGTCAAAATGTTGGTGCTTGTATGGCAGGAGCTAGCGTAACAAAAACAGCCGAAATGTCTGGTGTATCAAGAAGTACTATCTCGAAAGTAATGATAGGCTTTGAGTAAGAGGGACAAACCTCCTTGTCGAAACAGAACTCCGAAGAAAACCGAAACTTTCAGATAGAGACCGTCGGAATCTTACGCGAATTGTTAGAAAGGATCACAAAAGTACTGCTCCCAAAATTACTGCAGAGCTTAATGACAATCTCGAGAACCCAGTTTCCACAAAAACAGTTCGCCAGGATCCGCACAAAGCCGGATTTCACGGGAGAGGTGCAATCGGAAAACCACTACTTTCAAAAACAAACATTACAAAGCGTTTAGAGTGGAGTAAAAACTACAGAATTAGTCCCTTGAGCAGTGGAAGAATGTTATTTTCTCGGACGACTCTTCCTTTATCTTATTTCCGACCACCGGCCGAGTACACGTCTGGAGACAGCCAGGAGAAGCATTTGACTCAGACTGCCTTCTTCTAACTGTTAAACATGGAGGAGGATCTGTAATGATCTTGAGGCCTATCTCTTGGAAATCCGCCGGCCCAATGGTTTCCCTTCATTACTGAATTAATAGTCAAGACTATTTAAGCATTTAACTGATCAAATTCATCGTATGTTTGCAGAACTATTTCCGGAGTGAAACGCAATCTTTCAGGATAATATTGCATCAATTCACACAGCTAAACTTGTTACAGAATGGCACGAGGAACAATCTAATGAAGCTGCACATCTCATCGGGATACCACCCTCCCCAGATCTCAATATTATTGGACATTCATGGTGCATTTTAAGAAAAAAACAAATCAGGAGTCAATATCCTCCACCATCATCACTACAAGATCTGGAGACTGTTTTAGCTGAAGAATGGACCAAAATTCCTTTGGAAAAAATTCAAACTTTGTACGAGTCCGTACCTCGTATAATTCAAGCTGTAATTACTGCCAAAGGCAGTCGTACTCCATATTAAATTAAATTTGTTTAAAATTTTAAGGTGTCTTCATTATCGTATCCAACCCCTTTATCTCTGTAGAAATAGCTCAGTACGCAAATGTCTTATGATGCCCACTGCATGACTGTAACATAAAATGTGATTCAATGCTTTCTTCAGGTGCTGCTATTTAGTGTGTGAGCCAATTCTGGTTGAAACATACCGAAGTGTCTGAATCTGTACAATACATAAAGAGAAAAAAATTTACTCAACTTCAATTCCCAGTCAAGTGCAACATGATATACATAGAATCACAATGTTATTTTCTACTCTAGGCACAAGGCCCGAAATTTGGGGGGAGAGGGACAGTCGATTATGTCGACCTCAGTAGGTAATTAGTACTTAATTTATCTAACCCGAAAGGATGAAAGGCAAAGTCAATCTCGACTGAATTTGAACTCAGACGAAATACCGCTAAGCTTTTCGCCCAGCGTGCTAACGCTTCTTCCAGCTCGCCGCCTTATAAAATAACAATATTCAACATTTGTGTGAGCATTGAATATCTTAAACAAAAGAGGGCTGAAAGGACTACCCATTTATTACCAATTGTATGGTAACCAATATTTATTTAAAGACTTCCATCTTGTGGTGCCCTTCTGTATAATGGATTTCCATCATTACCCGTCTGTGTTTCTTTCATAAAAATTTTAGGATAATGTTTTTTATCCAAGGTGCAGTTGGGTTGAGGTCACCACATGTGCAATGAACCATGTTCGATTTTACAATTTCATAAAGTTATTTGTCTTTCGTGGTGTTTGGAACTTCTGCTGAGATTATGGAATTAATCTTACTTAGGACGTCTATCAATTTGGAAATGATGAGATGAAAATCTCTTTCAATTAGGTCGTGTCTGTTGATGTAAAAAGTTCAGTTTAGATTACGTTCAATTTGTGATTACAAGTAAAAGTGATGAAAAGATCAGGACGTCCATAATTACTCACGCAAATTACAGCATCCTGTGTCCTCTCTTTATATACCTTAGGCTTCCTGTAAAACTGAATGGGAGAATATAAAGTTGTCCAAGCCCTGTCCCAGCAATATCATTGCTAATGCCATCTCGTAAGTTCACATGCGATTCTGAACGTAGTTCTTTTTGGTGCATTTTCAAGTAGCACAACCTTTCCAACTCTATATTGGCATACATATCAACAGCATACTGGTGAAAAAGAACTTGGCAATAGTGAAGACGATTAAATGAATTACTTCGAATCATCAATCGATGAACACAATACATAGATGATATAGTTCTTTTGGAAGTGATTCCTCGAACTTGTGGTATACCAAAGTGGTATCCATCTTCTCCGTTAGCAAAAAGCAAGGGATATTGTAAAGCACAATATGAACGATGCATTTCATTTATGAACATGATGCTATTGTCACTTTATTTCAAAACAATATCTGGTTTACCATGTTGTTCTCTAATCATAATATTAGCCACTTCATTACATTCAGGAACCTTGAACTGATGGACATGTCCTCCAGCTGGTCTATTGTTGGCATCGATGACAACTTGAAAGTTCATATTTTAAAGCATACTGAAAGCTTCTCACATGAGAATTCTTTTCGTGAAGCATTTCTTGCAGCTTAAAATCAAGTTCTAATCTTGTAACTGGACAACACTTATTGCGACACAGTACTTCCGTTTGAACGTCACCTATAAAATATATTTGTAAAAATTGTAGATCTTTATTCTGTAATGGCTTAATAGAATCAATTCTGTGATAAATTTGTCCTTGCACTTGAAAAGTCAGCATAAACTCACTCTCCCTAATAATTTTTGCCTCAAATGATGTCATTTGAAAAGCACAATTGTATGCTCGAATATTTTAAAGTGTTTTGATTCTGACGTGGAACCCAATAAAGGATATTTTACAAGTTCTGGAGGTTCAATTATTTGTCAATGGACTTTACCTTTAGAACAGCACATAACCAATGATTCCTTGTCCCACTTCCTAGCACCAGATTTTTCACATGTTTTGCACAAAGAGCCCAGGGGGACAATTTTTTCAGATGCATAATTACGATTAGGATCATAATTAAATGCTACACCTTACCATTGAAATCGTCTATACTTTTTCTGCTGGTTTTCTCTGGAAAGCTTTTTCCTTTTTAGTCGCATTTTTCGATCACTATTACTTTCGTGTTTTCTATTTATTCTACATTTTTCTCTCCTTTTTGCAATTGAATTTATTTGTATTTTTTTTAGTTTCTTGTACTTTTTCATTTTTATAATTTTCCTTCTTTCTCTATAATCTTATATCCCTATCTTTATCACCTTTTTGTTCTCTTGTCCACCTCTCATATTCCCTCATATGTTGCAACCTAACTTTCTGATGGTTTTTATTTTCTTCAACAATTTTGATATTAAGTGTTTGAACGTTCATTCTTTTGTTTTTTTTCTACTGTCTTGTAATATTTCATTTCCTTCTACAATTCTTTCATACTCATGATTGTCTATAGGAAAGAAAACATCGTAGTCGCCGTTGTCAATTTAGCCACTATATAACACTGAAATGTTCCTTTGTGTAACTGTTCGACCGCAAATGGTAAACAGAGGAAGAATAATTCCATCGTCATTTTTGTGATGAACTTGAATTGCAACATTGTACAATTCACTAATAGAAGCTAATTCAATATTACCACCATATATTCCATCCCCACTCATGTATGCTTGGTATTCCTGCATTGTACTATTAGGAATAAAAGAATGAAAATATTTCCGATTATTACGTATGCATCGTGCGGACTTTCCGGAGAGTTCGGTAATTTCTGTTGTTTTTGAGCAAAAGTGACACAGCTCTGAACATACACCATCACCCATGACTTTATTAAAGGAGTGAACTAATAACTTAATGTAATTGTTGAATATCTTTCAATAAATCCAGTAAGGGACTTCACCTTCATTTTAAACTTTTGATTGTTCCGTTAACAGAACGTGACGGAAAATTACAACACAAAAAGGGATGCCATATTAAATGATAGAAATTTCACCTTTAGAAATCTGTCTTTCTATCTTTGCGAAAGATGAATGAGTGACTATAATTCTGTAAATTATAAAAACGAAATTAAGGTACTTCACCTTTAATCTTGACTTGAAAAGTCGTCTTCGTGAAAAGAAAAGTGAATTGACTCAGTATTTAGCATACGATAACTTCTTTATCGTCTGTTCATAAAAGAAAAAAGGAATACCCCGGTCATTTCCGAATAATTTCAGTTTAAACGTTGTCAAATACTTGTCTATGGATTTGTGAGCGCGTGTATGTGTGTGTGTTACGGACAGACAAACAGAAAGTGGGGGACAGAGAGAAAGAGAGCGAGAAACAGAGAGAGAGAGAGAGACGTGAGTGAAAGAGAAAGAGATTGAAAGCAAGCTCGTGTGTATCTCTGAATGACATCTATATTAATGTTGCTATCCCACTGCCACTCCATATTTGTTGCTTACACAACTCTGCCTTCCCCTTCCCTGATATCAGTTACACTCTGTATGCCATAATGTTCCTCTCACATTATCGCCCTTGCACTCTTCTCATTTTATCTTATAAGATAGGATAAGATTAGGACGAGTGTTCCAGAGCGTCCGTTCAGATCAAATGGAACAACCGTTGTAATAACCAAGAGGATGTGTAACGGTTGGCCCTTTGAATTAAAGGTTCAACGTATGATTGCCAGCAGAGTGGTCTGGAGCAACGTGAAATAAAGTGTATTATCCATGAAGGAGGTAGCTGGGCGGATACTAACAATATCTCCGTAACCACACATATCAGGAAAGTCATGGAACGCTTTGTTAGAAGGAAACTGATCCCGTTACCGGAAGATAATCACTTGCTCCCTGACAACCACCATGGCTTCTGTTCAGGAAGAAGCTGTTTTACACAGCTCCTACAGCATTACGAGTGGTTTTGAAACAACTAATCAGTCGCTAAAATGTGGATGTGATATATATTGATTTTGCAAAGGCCTCTGATGAAGTTGATCATGGAATATATGTTACAAGCTACGAACATTTGACATAGTGGAAAACTGGGAGTAGTTACATGACATCTTAGAAGACTAAACCTAGACTGTGGCAGTCATTGGAGCCCTCTCCAAGTAATAATAATAAATACCTCGGGAAAGTGCCTTGAGGCCACTACTGTTTGGTAGCTCTTTTAGACATACCATCAGTTACACAGACAGCCAGACTTACTAATTATGCCAACGATTTAAAAGTAAAACAAACAGTCAAGGAACCTCTGTACGTTAATCTTCTTCTACAAAGGCCTAGATGCCATATATAAATGGGCTGAACAAAACAATATGCGATTTAATGCAGGAAATTTTCAAGACCTCTGCTATCAGCTAGCTTGTACTAACATGCCGCAACAAAGATATTTTAGACCGAAAGAAGCGGCATTCCTAGAGTCAAGCAGTGTGCGTGAACTGGGGATTGATATTAAAAATGATGCCTAGTTGCATGTGCATATCACCAAATTGGTAGAAATGTGCAAGTGATTGGCCGGATGGATACTGAGAAATTCCAGAACAAGGGAGCAAGAAACTATACTGGTTGTATGAAGGAAAGTTATCCTCAGCCATCTGGAGGAGAACTCTCAACTGCGGTCATCCCACTCTGTCATATTAATAGCGGGACATCCGTCATTTCAGCGGTGCTACACCAGGAAGAATGCATCAGTTGAACAACTGAGCTACTTGGAGTGAAGACGTGAGAGATATGCAGTGATATAAGTATGGGAGATCCTTGAGGGATTGCCATCTAACCTTGGCATCAAGAGCTATACCAGCCCCAAAATTGGACGTCACTGTATGGTTCCAAAGATCCCAGTCATACCATCTAGCGTGAGGACGATGTTTAATACTGTGCCAAAACAGCTGAGAGATGTACATGGAATGAATGTGGTTGCTTTCAAGGAACAACTTGGCATATTGCTATCCAAGGTGCCAGATGAAACTATATAACGCCAACAAACTCAAAAGAGAGCAGCAATGTCGAACTCCCTCCTCCACAAAAAGCCAATTACATAAGGATGGCCATTGAAAAGGGAATAATACTGGCAGTAACCAGCATGGTCACAGATTACGGGTTGAAACGCATTAAAGAATAAAAGAACATACATACATAAATACATACATACATACATACATACATACATACATACATACATACATACATATATACACACATACATACGTACATACATACATACACATATATATATATATAAGCGCAGGAGTTGATAGATTCTCAATCACATAGTTTTGGTTTCGGACTACTGCGTGGTAACCAGGATACATGACTTTTAATTATAGCCTCGACCCAACCAAAGACTTGGGAGTGATGTAAGTAGGGAGAAACGGAACGAAGAGCGTCGTGTGTGTGTGTGTGTGTGTGTGTGTG
>NC_068983.1:124982854-124988613 GCF_001194135.2 Octopus bimaculoides | reverse complement strand
TATATATATATATATATGTATATATATATATATATATATAGACATGTGAGTGTATGTCTCTGTGTGTGTACATATATAAACACATATTTAATCTTCCTCACGTAGCTCAAGAGCTACGCATTTCTGTATATGTATGAATATATGTATGTATATGTGAGAATGTTCGGATGCTTGTTACATAAGTTGTAACATTCTTAGAGCCAGCTTAGATGATTTGTCAGGTGCTATTACCTAGAAGTAGTTTATATTGTCGTACGGAGATGAACAAATGAAAAGCCTAGATGCTCGAAGCTTACTAATGTCCTACACTTGGATCCTTGGATGGTACTTAGACAATACTATATAAACATATATACACACATATATATGTGCGTGTGTGTGATTGTGCGTGTACTTATGTATGTATGTATCTGCACGCGACCCCATACAATGTGTACATATATATATAGTATATCATGTGTGTACAACTGCTATTGCATCCTACGCAAAGGTAGCAAATAACAATAGGGAATCATATCTAGGAAGCAAATTATCTAACCTCACGGTTATTTTGCATAAATACACATACACACACACACACACACACACACACACACAAATATATATATATATATATATACATATATATATATATAATGTTTGATATTGAGAAGTGTCCTTTGGCAAATCTCCAAATTCATTTTCACGGTAAGAATATTGCCGAGAAGATAGCTGACTTTGCATTTAGGTTTTTAATAATGTGAATAAACACGAGAAATACATTTTCGAGCCAGTACGTTTTTGCATGCATTTCTATACTTCATCATATACAATTTTCTCCAGTAATTACCAAACTTGGAAAAGACACACTGGTAGACAATTGTGACCGAATTGTGACGTATATATATATATATATATATATATATATATATATATATATATATATATATATATATATATATATATATGTATACTCTGATAGGTGTTGCAATCCCGCGAACACCGAACCGAGAAATCTTTAGACTGAACGGCCAGTCCGGCAATTTCCGTTGCCATCTTCAGTAAGGCCAGCTGGTTATTAAAAAGTACACATACGGAAGCGTATCTTTGTCGTTACAACTTCTTTAAAATTTTATAATTTTAGAATACAAACACACGCAATATATGTGTGTGAGTCTGTGTGTGTGTTTGTGTGTGTGTGTGTGCGCGTACAGGTATATATATCCTTTCTACTAAAGGCAAAAGGCCTGAAATTTGGTGGGACAGGGATAGTCAATTACATCGACCCCCATTGTATACACATACACATATATATATATGTGAGTTTGTGTGTGTGAGTGTGTGTCTGCGCGTGTGTGTGTGATATAATAGCGGTTGTAGTCTATGATGTTTAGACTATCTTTTAAAGATTTTAAGTTGTTATTTATTATATAAATGTTGAATAAGTAAATGTCACTGACTGGTTATAAGTTGTGCTTGGCATTGCCGTTCTCTGAGACTGACATTTTCTTTTCTCTTGGCAGACACAACAAACGCCTTGGACAAATCTGCTTCAGTTTTCAACTTTTTTATTTCTAGCTTCTGATTTGAAATACAATTGAACTTAACATTACCTTTTATCCTTGTCTTTCTGATGGAATAGTGACACGTAATAGATTTGCTTCGATTGAAATGAATGTATCATCTCTTCCATACAAGTCAAATGACTATAACAGACTTTCGGACCTGGCAGACGCACAAAAACTCAAATTACTAAATCTACGAATGGAATATATATATATATTTTTTTTTTGTATGAAATCCGTAAATGTCGGCATGTAGTTTCGAAAACATTCAAGAATAAACACAATTTCTATCAGACGGTATTGTCATTACAAAGGAACGGCACATCTGAAATATACACTCTGATACAACAGAATGGTCACAGTTAGGATGTCTTTCAACTTGAGTCTGAGCACACACAGTTGACCTCGTAGTAAACGACTATTAAAGGATAACTCTAACAGAGACGTCTTCTTCATATCATACATTGATATCTCAATAAGGTGAAAGATTCGCGCTATAATGCCGTCCTAGATGCACTAATTCTAAAACTGGAAAGCCTTCGATCATAGGTTTATGCGAAAGGCTGAATGACTGCAGTGATATCAACGAGAAAAATAACAAAAATGACAACAGCAACAACAACAACAACAGCAATTATAGCAACAGTAACAACTGATGAAATTGAATAAAGCAGACGCCCAAATTTACCTGTGTATTTGAGAGAAAAAGTTAAGACTAATAATGTTAAGAGGATAATAATATAATATATGGTATATCATTGTAAATGTTATCAATAAAATCTATAAAAACTTAGGATTCCTAAACCAAATTAAATTATATTAATATAAATTACATAAAAATTTGTCAAGTTGTTTTTGTTTTACTCGAAGACAATATTTACCAAACAGACTTATGATAAAACATTCATACTCCAGCTGTGATATCGTGACATTTCTGTAAGACGTATCATGGTCTACACTGTACAACTGGAATTTGAAGAAGGATTCCTGTTATTTCAATCAGACAGAGAAACTGTGGAGTCGATCCACTGTTGACTGCGTGTGATTGAAGGTGTTAAACTCATACAGAGTTACTTATACGTATATATTCTTAAACTTATTGGCTCAATTAGTGTATTCTAATTAATGATTTTATTATCATACTTTTGTTCCTAGCGGCATTCACACATGCAAAGCGACAAACATCTTTTACGAATTTAAACCGTTTCTCAAATGCAATTCCTCACGCCAGTCAATTAAAATAGATCAACTCTTGCTTCACTTTCTAATTATTCTCCATTGTATCACTCATCACACACACACACACACACACACACACGCACACACACACACACACACACACACACACACACACACACACACACACACACACACACACACACACACACACACACACACACACACACGCTGGCACTTCAAACTATAGTACAGTTATATAATTTAATGGCACTTTATTATATAATTTCTGGTTGGGTTATACCTACTCACAATTCTCTTTGTCATGCACCCTCATTCTTCGTATCCTCCTCCTCCTACTCCTCCACCTCCTCCTCCTCTTTCTGTAAGTATGTGTGTATACATGTATGCATGTATATATGTATGTTTGTATATATACATGAACGTATGTATGTATGCATGCATGCATGCGTATATGTATTTATGCATACATACGTACATATGTATGTATATGTGTGTGTATGATTGTGTGTGTTTGTGTGTGTGTGTGTGTGTGTGTGTATGTGTGTGTTTGAGACAGTATAGATGCTACTTTGTACTATTCTATAGGCTTCATTAACGTAATAAGTTTTGGTCAAATGATATTAATATTTCTGCAGCTGACTAATTTCCTACTAAAAAATAATGAATAAAAGGTGGAGATAAATTGGAATTTTCAGAGGTTTTTCCCGGAAAAAGTTTGTTCGTCAGTCGTTAGACACTACCAGGCAATTTAAAAGAAATGGAAGTACTTAGACTTGTTACATTAATTACATGCCCCTATATGTTGCGATATATGCGTAGCATTAATTAAGTTTAGAATCTCTGCGATACCAGAATTCTTTCTTGAAAGTTTACTGTTATGAACAAAAATGCAAGACTCAGACACTACTAAATTAGTCAGTAAGTAACAAATAAAAATAGTAATCGATGCTATACCAAGCAATTGTACCTAATTAGATTGAAACTGATACTGAAAAATCGATATATTTTGATTTGTGAAATGCAGTTGTGCAAGTAACAGGACGCAGTTGTTCTGCATTTCAGTCGTTAATAACTTCTGGTACTGATGTTCGACACTAGTCATTATATGCATAGTAATATCAGTGTGGGAAGATGGGTTTATAACAATAGATGATGGGAAAAAAAGATAACTCCTAGGGACACAGAAGAAAACCCGATTGCTTGCAATAACTCAGCTAAAGACACCAGAGGCTGGTGATGATGTCCATCCAGTTTACCACCCAGGAAAGAAAATGGATCATCCAACAATGTTTTACAGAAGTCCAGGCAAATCAAAACTTGATGCCAAAGGCGTTATTCAACCTGAGAATACGATAGGAGAAATTTCGATTAGATGCAGCGGCATCGGACAAGGCCATTTGAACTTCTTAAACACAGATGCGTCAATATTTACCCCTAGTTACAATCCAATATTTATTTCAACCTTTTTGTAATAATAGTTTGTAAAAAATATTTTCACGTGGAGTTAAGTGCCGGAGACGTAGGCCATTTGACACGGGCTACTTGTTTTCCTAGATTTAAAGCTAGTTTTACTTTCTAACGGAGTCAATTACGGAAGACTGATTAGTTATTAGAGATGAAAACTAAATAACTATTTTTGTTATCGACTCAATTTCAGAGAGAATTATTGCTGGTGGAATGCCTCTGCAAAGATTCAGAATAGCTTCTCTAGCTTTTTTTCTTTATAAAGTGATCTAGTCATTGCACCATGTCTTATAGACTGTTATTGACATAAGGATATTTTCTGGCAGTTGTGCATGATATCCCATTTCGATTCCCAAAACCTGATTTAGTTAATGAATATCAATGATTTATCTGCATCCTGTTCTTTGTGTAATGATTTCCTGTTATACATGTTCTTTGCTGGTATGTAGCAGCCTCTCTTATGATGGCGCATTGCAGTATAGTTGTGTGATTTCTCTTGATGTATAACCTAGGTCGTAAGTCGTGGAATACTTTTTTAGTTTTCTTTCCAGCTCCTGTTTATTATCAGCCTCACACACGCCATTTAGTAGTTACCACATTTGTAAATGTAGGAAGGATATGATACGATTTCAGACTGATTTCCTGATATGAGTTAACAGAATGTTTTTTTTTTTTCAAATTAAAAGCACGGATCTCACCTCGTATTCAGTTGAACAGTCCAAATGTTTGTATAAACAGTAGGAAGACAAACGTTGCGGGCGATCGATTTCTTACATGCAGAGATTTCTGAGGAAAGGACTGTCTTTATCCGAGTGATGTATTCTTTGGTTACACCGGCCTTGTCACATGTTCGAACGTAGTAAATATGTTCTCATATTCCTGAATACCTGTTACAATCCTTACCAAATATCGGAAAATGTGTCGGTCCATCGTTATTAATATTGGGTATGTGCATCTTTCTCTCTTTACAAATATGTGATAACATTTTTCTTGTTCCTTCAAGAATTCTGATGTATATATAGAAAGTCATCAATAGTAGATGTGACGTCTTAGTCAGAGCGATATTGTACCCCTGCCAATTGGTTATTCATGTTGGGGTACAGATAGTATTTAGATTGGGCCAAATCAGAAGAATAGGATGAGTAATCAGCCAGTTTGAAGCCATAATAACGCACACCTGCCATTGATTGAAACCAACTGCTTGTGCGTTGAAGTATTGTCCTCAAGAAACAAGAGCCCTTTCGTCGTTCTTCCTGGAGTGTTTGGTTTTGATAGCCTTCCGTAACTGCCTCAGCAAGTTTCCATAATACTCTCCATTGATGGTGTGGTCTCTTTGAAGATAGCGAATAAACACAATACCATTTGCATGTAAAAAAGCAGAGCCCATCTTAACACAACGATAACGCATGTTATGACAATGATTTAAGAAACAATGTTAGTATTAATGTACGCGTAACTGTAAAATAAAAATACCTCTTATTAACTATATGTTAAGAATCTGAAAGTGCCATATATAAGCAGAAACTTATATATATATATATATATATATAT
>NC_068983.1:124979534-124982761 GCF_001194135.2 Octopus bimaculoides | reverse complement strand
ATATATAATCTATGACATTTTAAGATGTTAAGATGAATAGTATACTAATTCTTTGTAGGAAACTGATCTTGTCATTTGTCCCTAGCTTTTAAGGCTAAGACGTTAGAACCTAGACACTAGGCTATAATTATTAAGGTTCACACTTGTAAGGTAGAGTCACGTGGCTTAATGGTTAGGGGATTTGGCTCACGATACTGAGGTTGCGAGTTCGATTCCTAGCTGCGCGTTGTGCCCTTCAGCAAAACACTTTATTTCACGTTGCCCTAGTTCACGCAGCTGGTAAAATTGAGTAGTACCTGTATTTCAAAGGGGCAGCATTGTCGTACTCTGTCTTATGCTGAATTTCCCTGAGAACTACGTTAATGGCATAGGCGTCTGTGGAGTGCAAACCATTTGCACGTTAATCTCATAAGTAGACTGTTCCCTTCAACGGATCAACTGGAATCTTTGTCGTTGTAAACGATGGATTGCCACGGTACAGTATTTGTAACACGACTAAAACTATTGGTAATCAACTAAGCTACATTATACTGTATCAGTTTCTTTATGAAATTATTTATATATTTTCAATTTGATAATGGACTTTGTGATACTGTTAACCTCACGTGGGTAAGTCTAATTTTTTAGCAATGAAAAAAAAAACAAAACATAGAGGTTTTCCTAAACTGTTAACGATATACATCTAATGTCAAGATTGGTCTAGTTTTCTTGTCGGAATTAATATTATGCTATTCAGAGAAGACAATTTTTATAAATGTTGATTTTTACGATAATATTTATATAAGTGTAAGATCCAGGAATCTAAGTGTAGCAAGTTTGTAATTCGAGCAGCCCGTGATGGGCATGAAAACAACGTCCAGGAACAATAATTTATTGCCATCGAATGTTGTAGGCTTTTCCCATATTGTAATTCGAAAAGTTGAAAACAATGTTTATAGCTCACAGTTAGCATTTAGAGTTGCTTTGGATGCGAATAAAAAGTGAAATTGAAGGAGTGGAACAGGTATAGTTCAGGCTACATATATGTTTCCTAGCCAGCAGATCCTTCAGTTGTAATAATTACTGAACGAGGAGTAATCAATTATTTAATCATCAGTTAATTTGGGATTCATTAACGACAATGTAACCTTCATATAATTAAAGTATCTTTAGCCTGATGAGTCGATAGAAGTATCTCTCGTTCAGTAATTATTACGTTAGAGGATCTGCTAACAAGGTAACACAGACACGCACACACACCACGAACGCACGCACGCACACACACACACACACACACACACACACACACACACACACACACACACACACACACACACACACACACACACACACACACACACACACACACTCACTCACACATTAGAGGATGGCTTCACGGTCATTTTAAGACCAAAACCAGCTTCCTGGCTACGTTCCTTACCGAGATATCGCATTCTGAAAGTTACGAAATTTTGACTACTTTTTTCTCGGTTTTTAAGCTGTGATGCTTACGAAGATCTGTTACTAAACACCTCATAAATACTATCTTTCGCCTTTTCTAAAAGACAAAACGTATGTATGTATGTATGTATGTATGTATGTGTGTATGTGTGTTTGTGCGTGTGTGTGCGTGTGCATGTTTGTGTTATTACGTCATAAGAATGTATAAAGTTCCAGAGGCGTAAAATTATTCGCTTTCTAACGGTGAAACTTGAAATAAATACCGCTATAAATAATAGCGTTTGAATATTGGGTTAAAATCCTTTTCAAGGGAAAAAAAGTTAACCCGATATTAAAAGGCTATTCTATTATTCATAGCTCTGCTCCTTGTTCCACCGAAAATAAAGGAAGCATTTCACGTTGTAACGGTTAAGACTTTAGCAGCACCATGATGTCATAGTCGTGTCGGCTGTCTTTTGTTTATAAATGTTTTACGCTTTTACATTGGTCAACTTTACTGCCCATACGTCGATTATAATCTTTGTGAAAAGTTGTTTTTTTTCCATGAAGAAAGGTTCGTAGAATCTGGTTTACGGCAGTTATAAAAATCCTGATTTGGGGTAAATTATTCACTGACCCTTGGTTTGCCTTGTCACTCATTCTGGCAATGCTATTTTGCACTGTTCATGCTTCATGACCTTATGTCATGCCTTTCTAAACCATTTTCGAGGAACGACAGATTCTTTCAAAACATGATTTTTCTTCTTTATGATAAGAACTGCAATTTTTCCTATCACTATTATGTTGTGATAAATTAATTGTAAATATTTTGACTTTCTGTAAATAAATGATTGGTGTTAAATCCTATCTTTCTCTTAATATTTATCTGTACGAACTGTCATTGTATTATAAGGAAAATGAATCGGCTAAAGATTTATTTGCATACACCTTATGAAGTTATAATCAAGCTTTTGCCAACGAGAGCATACTGTCAACTCAGTATGAAGAAAGGAAATAACATTCTTAAGATAAACATGATTTCCTGATTTCACTTACACAGGTATCTTCACCTTGCTATTAAAACACATTTTCTTATCCTGTTTAAACTGTCTTAAAACGTTGATGTTAGTGAAATATCGGTATCTTCAGCATACATGCCGAACGACGTTACGAGTATATATTAGTTCTGGTGTTCTGTTTACGCTTCACATATTGCTTCTATCGTCCTGTCTACGCCTCGCAAATAAATGATTCATAACTCGACATAACCACCAACATCCATACCGTTATAACTGATATCTAGAGTGCGGCAAACCTAGAGTCACTGAATAAATTCCCCAAAATCATGGTTTTTATAACTGCCGTAAACTCGATTCTAAGCACGTTTCTTCATGGAAAAAAAACTTTTCAACGTATAGGCTGTAAAATTGATGTAAAATTGATGTAGAATGATGTATTACTGTAGACATTAGCATACATCTACCTAGACCAAATTTCACCATTCATTTCCGAAATAGCATAGCGTCCGTATATTTCTTGTACAATGTACTGCACCGTTATTGGGAAATTCATCCCTTCATCCAAGTAATCAAGCAATGGTGAGGTAATAAGGTAATAACTTATTCGCGATGGCTAAAATACCTTACGTTAATAGCTTCATCATCATTTCAATATTCGATCAAATCTCTGTTTAGGACACGTGATGGCTATACGATTTTTATAAATATATATACTTTTATTTATATATATATATATATATATATATATATGTATATATATATATATATATGTATATATATATATATATG
>NC_068983.1:124977350-124978389 GCF_001194135.2 Octopus bimaculoides | reverse complement strand
ATACGACAGGCTTCTTTCAGTTTCTGTCTACCAAATCCACTCACAAGGCTTTGATCAGCCTGAGACTACAGTTGAAGGCACTCTCCCAAGGTGCCACGCAATGGGACTGAATCCGGGATCATGTGGCTGGTACGTAATCTATTTACCACACGGCCACAGAGAAAATAAATCAACAACGGGAGGACTGGTATATGCGAAGTATTAATAAGACGCTCACAGAAGGAAAAAAAGAGTGGTTGTTTTACGTTTCGAGCAAATTTCTACTTCGGAAACAGGAGACATAGGAAAATCCAAAAGAAAAGAAAGGAGGTAAAAAATCACCAACAGTCTACGTGTAGTTACATATATATATATATATAAACTTATATATATGTCCTTCTTTGTGACCATTAATGCAGGAAACTGGGTTAATACTAAGCTTAAATTTCTGTCTGTTAACCGACTATGGTATCTATTGGAGCAATATATCGTTCTTAACCGAATTAAAATAACCGCATTAAGTGATTTATCAATCCATCGTCTTTATAAACTTCAGTTACGTGAAATATTGATGTAAATGCTCAGTGACCTTGGATCTGTTTATTTTATTTTATATTTCTCTTGATATTTGTGCATAAAAATCAATAATTTTAACATTTATATCTACACCAAGAAGTAAGTTTCACATTACTGGGTATGGTTATACTCGGTTAAATAAAACCCAGGTATTAACTTTTAATATATTTTAGCTTTAGAATTAAAATGTCTAAACGACATTGGTGGGATGTGCTCACAGAACGGTAAACGTCGTAAATACATACAGGTTTTCACCAGCCTTCTGGCGATACCGCCAATCTACAGGTATTAGTGATGTTGATACTGTTTTCAAATTACACACACACATACAACGCACACACAAACACGCACACACGTACACACAAACACGCACACACGTACACACGTACACGCACATATATATGTCTATATATGTGTGCGTGTGTGTGTGTGTGTGTGTGTGTGTGTGTGTGTGTGTGTGTGTGTGTGTGTGTGTGTGTGTGTG